>NC_061526.1:22760000-22770000 GCF_022379125.1 Scophthalmus maximus
ATCAAAAGGCTGTGAGAGGCTGGTGACCGTGAATGATTCACTGCGTCTCTGCTGCTTGTGCAACTCAAACTGCAAAATAATCATAATAAATAATCAAATTCATGTGACTCACAACTGTGAAGCTGATGGTTGATGATAATCATGATAATGATTATTAGAATAATAGAAGAAGAAGAGGAGGGCCGGTGCATGCGCGCATGGCTCCGCGTGGCCCCGGTGGAACCCGCAGTTTGGTTTGTCCGCCTCTGCTTTTTTATTTTTTTTATTTAACTCGTGTCAAAATTCTGCATTTAAAAACGAAAATCACGCGATTTCACGGCGACGCGAAGAGGAGGAAGAGGAGGAAGAGGAGCGTGACCGACTGTGAGTGCAGGACTTTGGCCCGCCCCGGTTCTCGGGAGCGCGTAAACGGACACTGGCACCGCGTGGCACCGCGTGACCCCACGCACAACAGCATCATCCAAGACCGTTCACCGTCTCCACTGACGATTCATTAAACATGGAGCTCCACAAAAATACTCTCTCTCTCTCTCTCTCACACACACACACACACACACCCTCCTCCTCCTCCTCATCTTCCTCCTATTCCAAAATAAATAGATTCATTAAAATGCATTTTCTCCCTTTATTCACTCAAAACAAGACAGAAATTGATTTCTCCTTATTTCCCCCCATTCATAATTAATCTGTTTTTATTATTTTTATTATTAGGCCACACCTATAATATGCTTTAATTATCTGTGCTTGTTGTTGCACATTAACTTCACCTCCTTACATTGAAATGGAATGAGCTGTAATCATTTCCCGAAAATATAAGAGGCAGATTAATAAATCATTACTGATCTGGATGATGATTTTTTTCCCTTCTTTTCTTTTGTAATTCTGTTTCAGATGCGGAAAAAATATACTAATTCCATAAAAGAAAAGCTCCGGCAGCTGCTGAATTATTCATCGAGACACACATTTGGCTGTATGTATAAATATATATATATATATAAGTTTATACACACAAGGAAGGTTTGGCGTCAATTATCTTTAATTTATTAACCCTTAATTGAATTTTCCTTTTTCTCGCCAAAGATAGATTTCGCAGGGTGTGATCGGTTTACATTCTCCCTCACACAGAGTCAACGTGAGAGAGACACCGAGCATCCTCCTCTCTCCTCCTCCTCCTCCTCTTCCTCCTCATGTGAGGAGAAGGATCAGGATTTGCTCGCTGCTCCTTTCAATCAGCCGCGGTGTCAACACGCGCGCTCGCAGCAGGCCGCTGCGGGGTGAGCGCCATTTTCACAAGGACCAGTTATGGTCATCGATATGGGGAAAAAAACATTTCAGGTTTTTTTGTTTTGTTTTCCCGCGCGCGCACACGCACGCACATATTGATGATTGGTTCACACGCGGCTCTGGTGTTGATCAGACTGCAGCTGCTTCATCTCCTTTGTGGCGGAGCAGAGAGAGAAGAGGCTGCTGATGCTGCTGCAACACAAAAGGAGGCGCAGCAGCATCGTGTGTGTGTGTGTGGGGGGGGGGGGGGGGGTGGGTCTCTGAGAAAATATGTGCAGAGCACGAGCCAATAACAGACAGAACTATAAAAGATAATAACGACACATAACTACTGTTTTTACGCACAAAACGAACCACGTGTATCATAGAAAACCCCCCACAAATGCATGTTATGATATATCCTGGTGTGTCACTTATGAATGACAGCTGACTACAGGAAGACGTGTGTGTGTGTGTGTGTACACTCACAGCGAGTGGGCGTCACCTGGGCTCTGATCAGCTGTTGTTCTCGCCATGTACCTACGAAAACAAAGAGTAAAAAAACTAAATAATAATTCGGAAATTTTGCAAAGAAATCTTTGTCTGTGACATTATTCATATTTTAATATCAGGGCCTATTATTCGTTTCTATTGGCCTTTTCAATTTCCATTCCTCTGACCCGGAAGAGCTGCCGGCTCACGCGCGCGCGCGCGCACCTCTCAGCTCAGTACAGTAACTATGGTAAAGATGTCGCCTTTGGTTTGGCCCGTGTGCGCGCGCGTAAATGTCCTCCTCTTATGATGTGACCGAGGGGCGCGCGCACAACCACCTCTATGTGTGAGAGAGTTTTTTTTTTTTTTTACCTTCCTCAGTCCACGACTCTTCCTCTCCTCCTCCCTCTCTCTCTCTCTCTCTCTCTCTCTCTCTCTCTAAATGCCATCGGCGCCTCCATCTCTCTATGTCACTCAGTCTCCTTCACATCTGCAGGGGGGGAGAGAAAACCAAAAAAAAAGCCTCCACCCGTCCGGCGGCCGCTGCAGGTCAGTAAAACATGTTTTAATCTATTTCTCTTAATGTTTTGCTTTGGGGGAAAAACAACCGGCCGGTGCGTCCGAGACGCGCCGCGTCCACTCGGCTGCTGCTGCCGCTGCTCGAGGCTCGACTCGGGCAGAGATTGTTGCCTCGTCTGCGGTGGTGGATGATAATAGTGATGATGATGATGGTGATGATGGTGATGAGGGCAAAACTTTAGCGAGCGGGTTCGAAAGTAAACGAAGAAACGAACTGAGGAAAGATTCGTAGATATTGTGGATTTTTTCCCCCCGGAGTTAATGTGGAGGAGCGGAGCCGCGTGCATGGCACTTGCCGGAGAGAGGCTGCGAACAGCGGCCGCGCAACATCCACACTGCGACCGCCATTGCTGCTGTTAACCGTCGCCATGTCCTTTCACCGCATGTGGCCGCGCGTAAAGCACCGACTCCGGATCCATTCGTATATATAAAACATATATATATATATTCAGCAACCTTACCTCGAAACCCACCCCTCACAAAAAAGGAACGGTAGATGAGGGGTTTTAACGGACCTATTACCTACCGCCCAGCTCGGTCGGTTGGTGTGTAGGCAGAATCCCGTGCACGCCGTGAAATTGATCTGATTACCTTTTTGCCGGCGGGTCATTAAAAAAAAAAAAAAAAAAAGGAGCTGCTTGCTGAGGCTGCGCTTCCTCCCCTCCTCCTCCTCATCCTCCTCCTCTTCTTCTTCTTCTTCCTCCTCCTCCTCCTCCTCCTCCTCCTCCCAGTTATTAGTCTCCCCCATCTCGCCTTCTTCGGTCGATGTGTCCTGATATGGCGGAGAGAAAGAGAGGGGGAGAAAGAGAGAGACAGAGAGAGAATGAATGAGTAGTGATGCCAAATTAAGGGCATCACCCGCGCACGGTCACGGGCCAACGAGCTCCGGCAGCGGTCATTTGCATTCAGAGTCACAGAGCGAGAGGAAGAGGAAGAGGTAGAGGAAGAGCTCGTCCATACCTTTATCTATAATATCTTTTTTTTTTTTTTTTTTTTTTTGAAACAGCATTTTAAATATTGTTTAAGATATTGAAAGTCTGGATTAATAATTCCACCTCCGGCCTCGGCTGATGAAGTTGGGCAGCAGGTAGGATGGATGCTCTCACTTCCATGTTCTATTCAGGTCATGGATTTGTTTTGAAATATCTCTCTATTTTTTGTTTGTTAGTTATATTTACTTAGAGAAACGCGCGTGTGTGTTTTTAAACGTATGCAGACGTATTAATGATGTTGCTTCAGAGGTGACGAGGCCTGTTTGCTGAAGGGAAAGATTACATCAGTGTGTGTCTGGCGTGAAGCGATAAGAATCACGAGCCAAGTCAATTGGCATCTCTTCTTCTACCTCTCTTTTATCATTTCTCTCTTCTTCTATTTTCTTTCCCTTCCTCTCTGTCGTCCTTTCTTCCTTTTCTGGAACAATATGACTAACGACGCAAAACGCAAATCGCTCGAGAGAAACTGATTTCTCGTCCCGAGACTCGTTCTAGGAAATCCACGTTCTCTCTCTCTCTCTCTTGTTTCGGGTCTCATCGACGTGTCGTCGCCTTCATCCTCCTCCTCCTCCTCCTCCTCGTCGTTTTGTTCTGAGAAGCCGAGTCTGTTCACATAGCGCGAGGAACACACACACACACACAAATGTTATAATATTTGTGTGTGTGTTGCTTTCTTGAAAAGAGCAGAAAGAGGCCACGGATGAGTCAGAGAATAAAAGAGGCAGGTTTCAAAATGTATAAACGAGCTGGTCACGGTGACACATGAGACCAAGGGCCTGGCGCACTTCGAGTCACTCACCTATTTCCTTTCATATGATTTATTATGTATGTGTTATTAATAACCGGGCTCGCGGTTTAATTTTCACCTCATTTGTTTATTTTGCTGTTGATTTATTTTGTATTTAAAATTCTCTTATCAGGTTGAAAGGTGAATATTATTTGAGACGGTTTATGGTGACACACACACGCACACACTTTTTATTCTTCCTATTTTTTAATAATTACACCCTCTGTGTTTTATTATTTTGCGATAAAAACCTTAAATATTATCATTATTATAACTATAAATGTATTATCATTATTACAGTAGTATTTAATATGCTAGTGGTGGTATATTGTTATCATGAGCTATAATGTATTTTTTATTATTATTGTGTGATTGTATCTTTCCTCGCCTCTGATTCAAAAAACAACTGGCGGAAGGAAACTATATTTTTTTTTAATGATGGAGTCATAACACAAGAAAGTCAGGGGCAACGTAAACACACACGCACGCACGCGTTATCTAAAACATTTCATCGTCCACACACAAAATAATCCGCTCGTGGTCTAGAACAGAAAGAAAAAAAATTCCATAATAATAATAATCTGTGCCATGTGTTGATTTTAATCAGAGCTTGTCGACATAATCAGGCAGAGAGGATCTGTGCCATCAGAGGAGGGACTGGCCGCGCGCCCACTTTGACGAACCAACGCACAGCAATAACACACACACACACACACACACATTTGAAACAGCTAAAGCCACGGTTTGGGATTATAAATGACAACTTTTCTCTTTTTTTTGAAGAGAGGCAGCTGAATAAGCTCCAGTGTTATTGACACTAAGGTTTTTGGAATCAAGTGACGGGATGACTTCCATCCATGTCCCCGTTCTCTCCCCCTCTCTCTAAGCTCCGATATACATCCAGTCAGGGAAAAAAACAAAAACATAAAAATCATAATCTGGATTCCAGGCTCTACACACATTCACCGTCGTGCACGTGTCGCCTCTCTCGGCCACTGCGTGGATCAGAACAACTGGCCGCATCGCGCGCGATACTCTTCTTTCCTCTCCGAGAGGATAATTACACGAGTCCGCTGACAGCTCGACAATAGCAGCTACAGCCGTTTGCGTCCAAGTTCAGTCTCGGGTTTTGCCCCCCCCCCCCCCAGGTACAGGTCTATATCCTGGAGAGGAAAAACTGCGACACTTTGCCAAGTCTCTCTCTTTCCATGGAGCATGGAGACATCGCCGGAGCGTGTGGCCTTTAAAAAAAAAAATCTCTCTATATATATATACATATATATAATTTCTATCTATAAACTGATCGACGTCATTGATTATTGATATCATGGGCCTCCTGCGCGTTTCGTGCATCCAACCGACCCGATGTCAGTCAGACGCGGTCACAAGGGCGTGCGCGCGCGCGCTCCCGCTGCCAATACCTATGTCCTCGCGCGCCGTGGCCGTGAGAGAGAAGAGAGGAGAGGGTTTCACTTCCTGACTTGCTCACATACACCGCGGTGACGTCATATCCAGTGGCGGCGTGCGTCGCCGAGGCGCGCGCGCACACACACACACACACACACACTGTGATCTACGATTACGCACATGTCAATCTGAAAGTTTATTATGGAGAAGCCAATCTTGGCTTTTGACATAAAATACTTTCCCCCCGGGAAACACACACACACACACACACACACACACCTTGAATATTCCTCCACTTTGATTTAGAGGGAGAGAGGAAAAATAAATGTTGAGCCTTTAACATGATGTCTGCTGCTTAGGGATGAAAATCGAAGAGCATCTCTTTCCGCCGTGCGCGCGATCGTGTTGCAATTTAATGCACTGATGTTTTGAATAAGTAATGACACGAGCCCATTGTGGCCTGTCAGTTTGAGTTGCCGCAGTGGGATATGTGTGTATATATATATAGATATATCTATATCTATATCTATATATATACACACACGACATAACAGTTTTCTTTCTTTGGTTTTTATTTGTATTTTTTCTTTGTTGTTGTTGTTTTGTGGGGACCGGGAGCTCGGTCCACCCCGCGCGTCCTTGTCCGGTGCAGACTTCCACTTCACGGTGGAGGAGGTGGAAGAAAAAAAAAAATGTATCCACATTAGAATAATGCGCGTGTCACCGCGAGAGGACGCACTGTCACAAATTTTAGAGGAGCGTGAATGTCCCGCGACCTGCCAGTGGCCCAGAGCAACAGGCTCAGCTGCAGCCTCTCCTCCTTCTCTCCTCCTCTTTTCTTTTCTTTCCTTTTTTTTTTTAAACTGCTGCAGCAGAGCCTGATTTATTATGTTATATTTAAATGTGCTTTTTTCTTAAAAGCACAGTTAATGTTCCATTTTTAGATGGATTAATTATTGTTTTATAAATTCACTCCCCCCCCCCCCCCCCCCCCCCACTATGTCTCCATGCATCACTCTGTGGTTAAGTTTCATGAGGCCTAAAGGAAAAAATGAATTTCTTTTTTTTTACTGTGCCATATTTTCTTAAGGCAAGGTCATTGACGAAAATAAAAAAAAATCCTGCAGCACGTTCTTGCATATTCTGCTGTGGCCCCCACGTTATATTCAATTAGGGTGCCTTAGGCCCCTCCCCCTTCCACCGATGACACTGACAGACCCTCCTTAAGTTGCGTCGCGCCACAGCTGTCTGCGAGCATTGAGCTGCCTGGCGCCATCCTGAAAGAATGCCTTCACTGTAAAAAAAAAAAAAAAGAAAAAGAGAGAGAGAGAGAGAGAAAAAAAGGGGGCTGGAGAGAGAGAGAGAGAGAGAGAGAGGTGGAGTAGAGCAAGGGCGACAGAGTACACACGGAGTCAGAGAGAGAGAGAGAGAGAGAGTTAATGGAGAGAGAGAGGCTACAACTGCGCACAAACACAGATTTGATCAGTGAGTTAAAGTCGCTGCAGCAGCCGGTCAGTGCGCAGCGGAGCCACGTCCCTGCGCCTCCACCTCCGACACCACCTCCGACTCAACCCCCGACTCAACCCCCGACAGACTTGTTGAGCCGGAGCCGAGGAAACCAACTAAACTGACGTTCGTTCGCTTTTTTTCTCTCTGAGAGGAAGAAGAAGAAGAAGAAGAAGTTCAGGAACTCTTCTGTCTCTCTCTGCTCTGCGCGAGGCTGGATTCCATTTTGGACGTATATATATATTTATATATATATATATATATATTTATATGACAACACGTTTGTTGCATTTTGTAATGCGGGGTATGTGTCGAGTTTAAATATGCTCTTGTGACCTTTTCGTTGTTGCTGCTGCATGTGAACCCGCCTGAGCCAAAAACTGAGACAATAACAGTCTTTTCTCTCTCTCCTCTGTCTCCAGGTGATCAGAAGAAACACGCGCGGAACCTGTGGATTTAATATTTAATAACAGAAAAAGAAAGAGCGAAAGAGAGAAAGAAGGAAAACTGGATTTGGGACAGACATTATTTTTCATCTGGTGACTTTTTTTTTTTCTTCTTCTTCTTTTTTGCGCATGAACATTTGCTTGAAGAGAAATATTTAAAAAAAAAAAAAAAAAGAAAAGAAAAAGCAAAGCAATGGAAGTAAGTGCGGACCAGCCCCGGTGGATGAGCCACCATCCCTCGGTGCTGAACGAGCAGCATCCCGGCTCGCACCACCCGGGCCTCGGCCACTCGTACATGGACCCCTCGCAGTATCCGCTCGCCGACGATGTGGATGTACTCTTTAATATCGACGGGCAGGGGAACCACGTCTCCCCGTACTACGGCAACTCTGTCCGGGCCGTCCAGAGGTACCCCCCGCCTCCCCACAGTGAGTCCCACCGCCTGTGCTCGGGCCCTTTTATTACTTTATTATATCTAATGAACGTGCACATTAGTGCGTAATGTACCCGCAGCCGAAAAGACTGCGTTTGGGATTTTTGATCCAGAGACTTTGTCTTTTTTTAAAAAACAACCTGAGAATTTACGTCCATGGCGTAAAACACGTATTTTTATTTATTTTATTTTTTTAACCTTTAGCTCGTGTTTGTTTTACACACTCGTGAATGTTACTGTACAAACTGTACAATAACATTCAGCTGACTCAGGTGTCAAAAGTAGATTTTTCCTTTCGTGCGTAACTTTGTTTTTCTGGATCAATCCGGTGTTTTAAAACAAACAGGCATACAGTGTTGGCACGGAAATCACAGACGCGAACCTGGAATATGTTGCTAATGCTCAGAATCATATTTAGTATCATCATCTTGCAGACACACACACACACACACACACACACACACAGTCATCTGTGGTGTTTCCGATATCGTAACTTCCTGAACCAAGTCAATCTCGATATATCGAGTCGTTTTCGACGTTTGATGCTTGTTTGTTAATATCGAGGCCTGTTATTAAAATGATGGATCAAATGAGAACCTCAATAGAAAGCCACAGCTGTAAGGAAACATGTGTGCGATGTGTTAGAAATATAAAAACGATATGAATAATGTGGTAAATCTGTGCGTAAAAGCGCGACAAATGTTACGCTTCTAGGCCTGAAGCCTTTAAAAGCAGAAATGATTTGATGTGTGTGTATAGTTGCAGCAGACTGACGTGTTCCCCGTGTCTCTGTGCCGCTGCAGGTAGCCAGGTGTGCCGCCCCTCGTTACTGCACGGCTCGCTGCCCTGGCTGGAGGGGAGCAAAGGCATCGCCCCGCACCACAGCACTTCCCCCTGGAACCTGAGCCCCTTCCAAAAGAACCCCCTGCACCACGGCTCCCCGGCCGGCCTGTCCGTCTACCCCCCGGCCTCCTCCTCCTCCCTGTCCGCGGGCCACTCCAGTCCGCACCTCTTCACGTTTCCCCCGACCCCGCCGAAAGACGTGTCCCCGGACCCCGGCCTGTCCACGCCGGGCTCCGGCGGCTCCGGGCGGCAGGAGGACAAGGAGTGCATAAAGTACCAGGTGACCCTGGCCGAGAGCATGAAACTGGAGTCGGCCCACAGCCGGAGCGTGGCGTCGCTCGGGGGAGGGTCATCCTCGGCCCACCACCCCATCGCCACATACCCACAATATGTCCCCGAATACGGGCCAGGCCTCTTCCCACCAAGTAGCCTGATAGGTGGGTCCTCTTCTAGTTATGGTTCCAAAACAAGACCAAAAACAAGGTCCTGTTCAGGTAGGCGTGCGCTTTACTACATTCCCTTCTGATCTAACATGATTCCCCCTCGTTTGCAGCCGCAATGATTACACATGTTTAATCTCATATATACAGAAAAAAAGATTTCATCCATCCCTCATAAGAACGAGCTCCTCCTGGGGCCAAAGGGTCAAACCGCAAAGCACTTTCTTCTGTAATAATAATAATATAAAATACTTAAAATACTTAAATACTTAAAAAAAATATATTCGACACAATTATATTATTAAATACCTCAAATGGATTCACTAACAAATTAAATTAGTTGACTATTCCCCAGATATATTTCTTTTTTTACTTCAAAGAAAATCGAGCCATGACGCAATCGGGTTCAGAGAGGAATGCTTTCTCCTGTCCCCTCGTCCTGTGCACTGACTCGGAGTTGGGGGCAAATCGAGAGGGGGTAGAGGGGGGGTAGAAGAGCCGGTCTCCGGACTGTGTCGCCCCGTTTATATGTTTAAGATAATCCCATCACTGTCGGACCAGTGCGCGCCACAGTTGCATTGTTCGCGCAGCGGCGACGCACCGGATGCTGCTCGGTCCATTCACACAGAGAGGGAGCGGGGAGCGGGGAGCGGGCGCAAGCGTCGCCGTGGCAGAGAGCACGACCCACCGCGGGAGGGGAGAGGAGCGGGGGGGAGAGAGACAGGGGGGGAGTAATTATTTTAAAGGTTATTGCTGCGCAGCCGAAAGATCATTTTTCCCTCTTTCTTTTCTTCCTGTAATGAGATTAATAT
>NC_061526.1:22775000-22845000 GCF_022379125.1 Scophthalmus maximus
CTGATGGTAGCGGTCCTGTTGTCCCAGAGGGCTTTGCTCCGAGATAAGGAACTTGTGAAAACAGAGACGTTGCCACAAGCATGAGGTTGTGTCAACACACCTCAAAAACACACACACACACACACACACACACACACACACGCACACACACACACAGACAGACTCTTTCTCAGCGATCACTGCTCTTTTCTCACCACGTGTGAAAAGATGTACCTGCTGATGGCGAAGTACAAGCGCCATCAGCGTTTGACGAGCGAGGGTGTGGGGGGGGGCTGAGGTTTCGGGTGGTTAGCTGCTGGTGTCTGAGGATGTGCTGTGAGTTCTGCGGTGGTCATTGATGTGCCGTGGTGGCGGCTGCGGCGGCGGCGGCGGCGAGCGCAGGCCTTGGGCCGGAGGCCTAGAGCCCGACTGGCTTCAGGCGGGAGCGTGTAGCACGACGCCTCGGAGCCTGGAAGGCAGAGGCAGCGAGAGTCACCCGGAGTGGGGAGCCACATCTTAGAGAGTCAAACCACATCACTGAGGAGGAGGAAGGGTTCAGATCTTTGCCCTTCACTAATCATTGAGGCCATTCTGCTTAAAGAGTCAGCAGAAAGACAGAAATGCCAGTGTCCCAGACAAGTGAGCGAGGGATCAAATATCCCTGTTGCCATTTTTCCCCTCCGGGGAAAGAAGCGCTCAGAGAAAAGAAGAAAAAAAAGATCAGGGAAAGCCAGCCGGCCTCATCCACCTCGCCTCATAATCCTGCCCACAGCCCCGGAATTCCATCATCCAGCAGCTCTCGCTCTCGTTCCCGACTCTAAACCTACGGTGGAATACGGCGGCCGGGGCCATTTTGGCCAAGCGGTCGAGGAGGAGGACTTGGCCCGCGCCGGCGCTCGTCTCGGCCATGTGTCTCTGCGGTCGACCGGCCGCACATCAGCTGCCAGACCCTTCGCCGACTCCGTTCCCTCCCTCCATCCGTCCGTCCGTCCATCTTCCCTCTCTCTCCCCCTTTCTTTCTTTCTGGCATGAACCACAGCCTCAGATACAGTCCAGCTTAAAGGAATCAACATTTAAATCCAGCCCAAAACACACACACACACACACACACACACACACACACACACACACACACACACACACACACACACACACACACACACACACACTCTGAGTGTATATAAACAATCTTCCGTTTCAGGACGGGACAGTCAGATTTCCCTCGTAATGGGACTCCATTACGTATCATTATGTCTCCGCAAAACCCCAGAGTCCGGCTCTTGAGGAAACTAAAAGGCTCCGTGTGCCACATTGTTCTAATTTGTTGCGCTGAACCGCTCTGTTTTTCGTAATGTGAATGGCCTCGCCTCACGATGTCTTTGTGTCTTAAAGATTTCTATCTGGCATGCTCGCCCCCGCGACGCAAAGCTAATCTGCCGTCTTCTCCTGTCCCCTCTCGAGAGCAGATCAACCGACCTCTGACCATGAAGAAGGAAGGCATCCAGACCCGGAACCGGAAGATGTCCAGCAAGTCCAAGAAGAGCAAAAAGTCCCAGGACAGCATGGACGACTTCTCCAAGAGCCTGATGGACAAGAGCAGCTCCTTCAGCCCGGCCGCCCTCTCCCGCCACATGTCCTCCTTCCCGCCCTTCTCGCACTCCGGCCACATGCTGAGCACCCCCACGCCCATGCACCCCTCGTTCGCCCCCCACCACCCCTCCAGTATGGTCACGGCCATGGGTTAGACGGAGCTGCCTCGCCGGCGCCCCAGCCCTCGGCCTCGCCGCCGCGCCCCCTCGGTACCTCCGCTGACCTGCTTCCTACATCCCAAAAAGACAAATGAACTTGCTCCTCGGCCCTCATCGTCGTCCCCCCCCGCCCGCCCCCCCGACCTACGCTCCCTCAGCTGTATCTTATTTTTATAAATATCCACGTGTACCTCTGCGACGTGAATTCTTTGCAGACTCGACTCGACTGCGGCGCACCGACCTCCAGGAGGGGGGAGATTACTTTTTTTTCTGTTTTCCCTCTGACCAGGGAGAGAAAGAACTATTTCTCGCCCGAGCCGCCGCCGCCACATCGCACGGCGGCAAGGAAGAGGAGGAGGAGGAGGAGGAGGGGCTCCATCTGTGTACAAAAAGCCATTTTTTTCTCTCCACACTCGAGCGTCACAGAAACTGACATTACAAGGACTTTGTCGACGCCCTCTCCTGTAATTTCCAAAACCCGCCTCTCTTCACCTTGCACCTGTGTAACAGGAAAGACCCCCGCTCCGCTCCCCTTCCTCCTCCTCCTCCTCCTCTTCCTCCTCCTCTTCTTCATCATCTTCTGCTGAAGACGATGGGGCGGGGGGGGGGGGGGGGGGGGGGGGGGGGGAGACAGACATTGAATATATTTGTACAAATTGTATGAAATACAGTACATTTAATGAAGACTTTTTAATTAAGTGAGAGGAGAAGAAAAAAGAAAACAAGGAAATATGCCTCTGGGCAGCTAAAGACGAGAAGGGTACGAGTCACAGCAGGTGGAGAGACTTTGCCGCCGCCGCCGCCCCCGAGGAGCGAGGAGAGGAGAGGACGCCTCCGAGTCCCGGAGGAACGAGAGAAGAGAGGAGGAGGAGGTGAAGAAGAAGACGGGCGAGAGAGAGAGAGAGAGAGAGAGAGAGACGTTTGAGGAAGGGCAGGCCTCGGCCGTTGCCTTCGTGAATTGTGTTGCATTAAGTTTTGGAGAGAGCCGGCGGCTCCGGCTGCAGGCGTCTCTCTTGTTCTTCTTTTTTTTTCTTTTTTTTTTTTTGGATGTGCTATAGGTCTCGGGCAAATTGGTTTGTGTTGACGCGTGGACACACACACACACACACACACACACACACACACACACACACACACCTAAACACGCACGCACGCACACACACACACACCTGAAAGACTTTCTTCCTGCCCCACAGATTATATGCATTGTGAAAAAAGAAAAAAAAAGTTCCTGTATTTGTTATTTGTATGTATAAAATCAGAGTACCAAAAATACGAAAGAAACAAAGATGTAGAATTATTTCCTTATGTTATGCAGACTGAATGGTTGTAAAAAATTTAATAATAATCACTAGTGTAAAATATGACTGCTTTTTGTTTTCGTATTCCCCCCATCCCCCATCCCCCCCCCCCCCCTTCTCTCTTTGAAAAATAATAAACTAGTTTAATCTCTGTTGACATGTTAACGCCGTGGTCAAGAGCTGTCTTTTCTGTTTTCTCACGCCGACACACCGCCCGCCTTCCGCCTTCCGCCTACCCGCCATTTAACCGCAGCGCAGAAACACGCTGCCATTTAAAAAAAGAATTCTTCTTAATTTCATTCTTCTCTTGTGGCCGGTCTTCACTGGTACAACTCTTTGACGGGTCAGCTGAGCACAAACAGGAAGAGCTGAAATAAACAGTGGCGGGGAAAGGAAAAAAAATCTAATGGCCGGGTCGGGGAGGTCGAGAGGCTTTTGTTTCATCTCACCGACACACACACACACACACACACACACACACACACACACACACACACACACACACACACACACACACACACACACACACACCTATCTAAAGTCACTCATCCTAATTCTTTCTTCTTTTATAAAACTTTATGTCGACGGCATCATGAACGATTCTGAGTATATCCGACTTTAAGCTGCCGGTGAAAGTCATACGGATATGTAACTGAGACATCTTTCGCAAACTAGAGCTTCAGAAAGAACAAACGTTGGAGTCGTTATTCGCGAGTACATCTATCTCTATCATCTTATCTCTGCTCTTGAGAAATGATTTCAAATGTTCCGCTGGTAGAACGAGAGGAACTGTGCGATGGTTTCGACCGCCGCCTGAGCTTCCTCCACGATTAAAAATACAACGGCATCTTTCTGTAGGGTGAACCCCCCCAAAATAGATAATACACTAGCAACATTGTTGTCAGTGTAGAGCTGCAACAATGAATCAATAAGCGACAGATTACGAAATTATTTTGATGATCGATTAATCGGTTTGAGGATTCTTTACGAAATTAATGTCAAAATTCTCTGATTTCAGCTTCTTAAATGTGAATAATTTCTGGTGCCTTTGGTTTGTGGTGGAAACGAATCATCATCTCGGGGTTTTGGGAAGTATGATTTTTCAACCTTTTATGGAGCAAACGACCTGATCGATGAATCGATGAGATGATCGACTGATGAATCGATAATGGAAATAGGCCTCCAACGAATATGCTTCCACAGATGTGGTTTTATTATCTGTTCTGTCAGAGACATGAGCGACGTCTAAATATTCACAAAACAACCAAAGACGACGTGTGAAAAGAAAACTTAATAACGGCACAAAACTAAATTCAAGGTTTTGTTCCAAAAAAAACAAAACATGAAACGTAAAAGTTTATTTACACTAAGGCGACTTTTTTTTCCACCCAAACTCCACCCGCAGGAAATCTCAAATCTAACAACGGAGCATCTCATGAAACGTCACAGGTTTTAATAAACGTATTTGGCATAATGACCGACAACAAAGCAGAATTTAGCTTTTTACTGATTGTGGACACCAGACTTGGAAAGAGTCGTCTAAACTTTTCAACACCTTGATACAGTTAAAGAATACTTTTACCCCGATGGTGTCATAGATTTTGATCGCTAAAAACATCCAGGTTGACGTTGAAGTATCTTTCCTGACAAGACACTCGTGTTGTAGTCACGTGGTTTTAATAAATTTGACGACGCCACGAGCTAAACAGTCGCGTTTCTTTCTTTCTTCGCCATCGTTGAAATGTCTCCGGCAAAACTCGACACAACCTCGAATCTCTCTTCCCCGTCAAATCATGCGGACTTTGTTGCGCACCACGTTTTCCAATATCGGAAAATATATTTGCCCCGGTGGAAATATACGAATCTGGCCGCCTCCCCGCAGAAAAAAAGGCCAAACAGAAGTCAGGTATTTGGCATCATTTGTTTCTGAGCCCTCGTGACCAATCGGGAGATTTGCTCCTGTGTTTTAATAGTGAGGTCACGGGGGCATGTGGAATGAGAATGGGAATATCGTGTGTGTGTGTACAGAGGGATTGCGGGAAGCTTTGCCCCGTGGTGGGACCCCATGGCCCCTGGCTGACCCCTCTCCCTCTGGTGTTTGGCGGTGGACGTCTGCCAAGGGTGACTGCATGTGCAGCGACCGGCTCTCAGGTGAGGAGACGAACGCGAACTCTCTGTGATCTCGTCTCCTCTTTCCTCCATCATCATCGCCGCCATCATCATCATCATCATCATCATGGCCGCCGCCGCCTGCCGTCGACACGAACCACTTATTCCCGTCCGTCTGTCTTCCGGGTGTCTGCCTCTCGTCTCTCAGGTGAGGACGATGACGGATTTGTGGGTGTAATCGTCTCTCGGGGGAACGGTCCGTCTTCATCCAGGCGACGCCGCTGTCACCGTCCGCAGAGGTCGGGTCAAGTTTTGGAGGAGGGATTTAGGAAGAGGGACTGGGGAGGAGGGACTTGGGAGTCCATTATTATTATTTTCACAAAATGTGAATGTGGAAAACATTTTAAAATCAAAATGACTCCTTTGAGGACAAGGGTGTGTGTAGGAATTTTGCATTTTTCAAGGTAAGAAGAGAGAAAAAAAATGATTTCTCTCTTCGCCAACAATTCAAACCTGTACCTGTTGGATTATGTTCGAATATGTCGATGGCTTTCTGTTACAGTCTAAAGTCGTGACTTGATCAAAAGCTCCAGTGTAAGTTATTATTAAGAGTGTGTTGTGTTCATATGATATGATGCTTTCAAGTCGGGTTATGTTTCGTCTGAACGACACACCCTTTGCGTGGTACTCTCCACTTTGTGAGCAGAACTTTCCACAACACCACAGTTCACGAGTTACGTGAAGTTATGAGGATGAAACCGTACGAGCTTCCTTTCTCATCTTCTTTATCAAAACACGAAACATATGATTGATCTGTACTTGAATATTGTGTTGTACCAAATCGATCAGTGTGACGTGTGGATTAAAGGTGCAGTTTGTGGAACATTTTATTTGCTTCCTTGAGCATCGACTCCAGCAGGAGCTGGTTAGCTTAGCATAGCTTAGCATAAAGACTGCAAACAGATGAAAAACAGCTAGCCCAAAAAGAGGAAGCGCCTCCAAAAGTTCACGCTCGCTTGTCGGGCCGAGACGACATAGTATAGTATGGCATGAAAATTGAAAAAAACGACATAGTATAGTATGGCAAAAAATGTGAAAAAATGGCATTATATATTATGGCATAAAAACACTAGAGAATGACATTGTATAGCAAGGCATGGGACGGCATAGTGTAGTAAGGCCTAAAACAGCATAAAACGACAAAGTATAGTATGGCAAAAAATGTGAAAAAATGGCATTATATATTATGGCATAAAAACACTAGAGAATGACATAGTATAGCATGGCTACAGACGGCATAGTGTAGTAAGGCCTAAAACAGCATAAAACGACAAAGTATAGTATGGCATGAAAACTGAAAGAAACGACATAGTATAGTATGGCAAAAAATATGAAAAAATGGCATTGTATATTATGGCATAAAAGCAGCATAAAACGACATAGTATAGCATGGCTACAGACGGCATAGTGTAGTAAGGCCTAAAAAAGCATAAAACGACAGTATAATATGGCATGAAAACTGAAAAAAACGACATAGTATAGTATGGCAAAAAATGTGAAAAAATGGCATTATATATTATGGCATAAAAACACTAGAGAATGACATAGTATAGCAAGGCATGGGACGGCATAGTGTAGTAAGGCCTAAAAACATATTCCTACACATAACTCCTCAGAATTAAAATGACACTTTCATTAGTGAGATTTGTGGAAGCTGGTGTTCAGATGTAGCATCTCTCCACGGAGCCCGGCTAGCTGTTACCCCCTGTTTCCTGTCTTTACGCTAAGCTAGGTGAAGCTAACCAGCCGCTAGCTTTAGCGTCATATCTAACAGACACATAGTACTAAAATAAACCTTAAATCTCTTGGGCGGGGCGCCTGAAGCACGCGGATCAATCAATAATGGATAAATAACACTGATATTTGAACGTAAAGGTATCGTCGAGGTAACTTGAGCTGGGTGATGCAGCAACTGTAGCGTCCACAGTCTGGTTTTATCTTTCATCTCCTGTGATATCACTGTGATCTCATCCACTCCAGCGTAATCTAACATTTATTGTAGGATTTATATATCGTCCGTTTCCGAAAAGTAAGTGTGCCGCTGATGTTCTTATCCTTTTCGCCTTTTGTACCGAAAAGACCCGGAGCCTGAAACACGAGGGGATGAGCCGCCGCATGGTGGGAGTTCTCTCACTTGTTTTTTTCCAGCGAGACCCCCTCGCCACGTTTATAAGAGCAGCCCTGCGATGCTTTGTCTCCTTAACAATCGTAAATTTGAACCAGAATCTCCCGTCACAACATAGCAGATAAAAGATAATTATCTCTTTTGCTGAGGTGCCCCGGGGCTTCTTGGACGGCCTCGCAGACGACGTGCCTAAACCCTCATCCCACACACACACACACACACACTTTCTCTCACACATTTGCAACAGGCTCAGAAAGCCGCTGTGTTGCTGTTGGTTAGCAGATGAGTTGAAATGCTCCAGGTGGGTACGTGTGCGCATGAACTGAACAGCATCCAAAACCTTGTGCGACGCTGCAGAATGAACCCAGTTCTGTCTGATTCCTGCAACGAGGTGGTAAAAAAATTTTTTGCAGGAGTTTCAGAACACAAAGCGTGTTTTCGCCGGAGGTGGCCCAGAGTTCAGCGGTTCAGTCGGGGAGCCGCACAAACCTGTGCATAGTGTAGTAAGGCCTAAAACAGCATAAAACGACATGGTATAGTATGCCAAAAAAATCGTTTATTACGGCATAAAAGCAGCATAAAACGACATAGTATAGCAAAGCTACAGACGGCATAGTGTAGTAAGGCGTAAAACAGCATAAATCGGAACAGTATAGTATGGCAAAAAAAGTGAAAAAATGGCATTGTATATTATGGCATAAAAGCAGCATAAAACAACATAGTATAGCAAGGCTGCAGACTGCATAGTGTAGTAAGGCCTAAAACTGCATTAAACGACAAAGTATAGTATGGCATGAAAATTGAAAAAAACGACATAGTATAGCATGGCAAAAAATGTGAAAAAATGGCATTGTATATTATGGCGTAAAAAAAGCAGAGAATGACATAGTATAGCATGGCTACAGACGGCATAGTGTAGTAATGCCTAAAAACAGCATAAAACGAAATAGTATAGTATGGCATGAAAACTGAAAGAAACGACATAGTATAGTATGGCAAAAAATCTGTTATTATGGCATAAAAACAGCAGAGAATGACATAGTATAGCATGGCTACAGACGGCATAGTGTAGTAAGGCCTAAAAACACCATAAAATGACAAAATATATAATGGCATGAAAATTAAAAAAACAACATAGTATAGCATGGCAAAAAATGTGAAAAAATGGCATTGTATATTATGGCATAAAAACAGCAGAGAATGAAATAGTATAGCATGGCTACAGACGGCATAGTGTAGTAATGCCTAAAAACACCAAAACTGAAAAAAACGACATAGTATAGTATGGCAAAAAATGTGAAAAAATGGCATTGTATATTATGGCATAAAAACAGCAGAGAATGACATAGTATAGCACGGCTACAGCCGGCATAGTGTAGTAATGCCTAAAACAGCATAAAATGACATATTATATTATGGAATGAAAACTGAAAGAAACGTCATAGTATAGTATGGAAAAAAATGTGAAAAAATGGCATTGTATATTATGGCATAAAAGCAGCATAAAACAACATAGTATAGGAAGGCATGAGATGGCATAGTGTAGTAAGGCCTAAAACACTATAAAACGACATAGTATAGTATGGCAAAAAAACGTTTATTATGGCACAAAATGACATAGTATAGCAAGGCTGCAGACGGCATAGTGTAGTAAGGCCTAAAACTGCATTAAACGACAAAGTATAGTATGGCATGAAAATTGAAAAAAACGACATAGTATAGCATGGCAAAAAATGTGAAAAAATGGCATTGTATATTATGGCATAAAAACAGCAGAGAATGACATAGTATAGCATGGCTACAGACGGCATAGTGTAGTAATGCCTAAAACAGCATAAAATGACATATTATATTATGGAATGAAAACTGAAAGAAACGTCATAGTATAGTATGGTAAAAAATGTGAAAAAATGGCATTGTATATAATGGCATAAAAGCAGCATAAAACGACATAGTATAGGAAGGCATGAGATGGCATAGTGTAGTAAGGCCTAAAACACTATAAAACGACATAGTATAGTATGGCATGAAAATTAAAAAAAACGACATAGTATAGCATGGCAAAAAATGTGAAAAAATGGCATTGTATATTATGGCATAAAAACAGCAGAAAATGACATAGTATAGCATGGCTACAGACGGCATAGTGTAGTAATGCCTAAAAACACCAAAACTGAAAAAAACGACATAGTATAAGATGGCAAAAAATGTGAAAAAATGGCATTGTATATTATGGCGTAAAAAAAGCAGAGAATGACATAGTATAGCATGGCTACAGACAGCATAGTGTAGTAAGGCCTAAAACAGCATAAATGACATAATATAGTATGTCATGAAAACTGAAAGAAACGACATAGAATAGTATGGCAAAAAATGTGAAAAAATAGCATCGTATATTATGGCATAAAAGCAGCATAAAACGACATACTATAGGAAGGCATGAGATGGCATAGTGTAGTAAGGCCTAAAACACTATAAAACGACATAGTATAGTATGGCAAAAAAACGTTTGTTATGACATAAAACGACATAGTATAGCAAGGCTGCAGACGGCATAGTGTAGTAATGCCTAAAATGGCATAAAATGACAAAGTATAGTATGGCATGAAAATTAAAAAAAACGACATAGTATAGCATGGCAAAAAATGTGAAAAAATGGCATTGTATATTATGGCATAAAAACAGCAGAGAATGACATAGTATAGCATGGCTACAGACGGCATAGTGTAGTAAGGCCTAAAAACACCATAAAATGACAAAGTATAGTATGGCATGAAAATTAAAAAAACAACATAGTATAGCATGGCAAAAAATGTGAAAAAATGGCATTGTATATTATGGCATAAAAACAGCAGAGAATGAAATAGTATAGCATGGCTACAGACGGCATAGTGTAGTAATGCCTAAAAACACCAAAACTGAAAAAAACGACATAGTATAGTATGGCAAAAAATGTGAAAAAATGGCATTGTATATTATGGCATAAAAACAGCAGAGAATGAAATAGTATAGCATGGCTACAGACGGCATAGTGTAGTAATGCCTAAAAACACCAAAACTGAAAGAAACGACATAGTATAGCATGGCAAAAAATGTGAAAAAATGGCATTGTATATTATGGCATAAAAGCAGCATAAAACAACATAGTATAGCAAGGCTGCAGACTGCATAGTGTAGTAAGGCCTAAAACTGCATTAAACGACAAAGTATAGTATGGCATGAAAATTGAAAAAAACGACATAGTATAGCATGGCAAAAAATGTGAAAAAATGGCATTGTATATTATGGCGTAAAAAAAGCAGAGAATGACATAGTATAGCATGGCTACAGACGGCATAGTGTAGTAATGCCTAAAAACAGCATAAAACGAAATAGTATAGTATGGCATGAAAACTGAAAGAAACGACATAGTATAGTATGGCAAAAAATCTGTTATTATGGCATAAAAACAGCAGAGAATGACATAGTATAGCATGGCTACAGACGGCATAGTGTAGTAAGGCCTAAAAACACCATAAAATGACAAAATATATAATGGCATGAAAATTAAAAAAACAACATAGTATAGCATGGCAAAAAATGTGAAAAAATGGCATTGTATATTATGGCATAAAAACAGCAGAGAATGAAATAGTATAGCATGGCTACAGACGGCATAGTGTAGTAATGCCTAAAAACACCAAAACTGAAAAAAACGACATAGTATAGTATGGCAAAAAATGTGAAAAAATGGCATTGTATATTATGGCATAAAAACAGCAGAGAATGACATAGTATAGCACGGCTACAGCCGGCATAGTGTAGTAATGCCTAAAACAGCATAAAATGACATATTATATTATGGAATGAAAACTGAAAGAAACGTCATAGTATAGTATGGAAAAAAATGTGAAAAAATGGCATTGTATATTATGGCATAAAAGCAGCATAAAACAACATAGTATAGGAAGGCATGAGATGGCATAGTGTAGTAAGGCCTAAAACACTATAAAACGACATAGTATAGTATGGCAAAAAAACGTTTATTATGGCACAAAATGACATAGTATAGCAAGGCTGCAGACGGCATAGTGTAGTAAGGCCTAAAACTGCATTAAACGACAAAGTATAGTATGGCATGAAAATTGAAAAAAACGACATAGTATAGCATGGCAAAAAATGTGAAAAAATGGCATTGTATATTATGGCATAAAAACAGCAGAGAATGACATAGTATAGCATGGCTACAGACGGCATAGTGTAGTAATGCCTAAAACAGCATAAAATGACATATTATATTATGGAATGAAAACTGAAAGAAACGTCATAGTATAGTATGGTAAAAAATGTGAAAAAATGGCATTGTATATAATGGCATAAAAGCAGCATAAAACGACATAGTATAGGAAGGCATGAGATGGCATAGTGTAGTAAGGCCTAAAACACTATAAAACGACATAGTATAGTATGGCATGAAAATTAAAAAAAACGACATAGTATAGCATGGCAAAAAATGTGAAAAAATGGCATTGTATATTATGGCATAAAAACAGCAGAAAATGACATAGTATAGCATGGCTACAGACGGCATAGTGTAGTAATGCCTAAAAACACCAAAACTGAAAAAAACGACATAGTATAAGATGGCAAAAAATGTGAAAAAATGGCATTGTATATTATGGCGTAAAAAAAGCAGAGAATGACATAGTATAGCATGGCTACAGACAGCATAGTGTAGTAAGGCCTAAAACAGCATAAATGACATAATATAGTATGTCATGAAAACTGAAAGAAACGACATAGAATAGTATGGCAAAAAATGTGAAAAAATAGCATCGTATATTATGGCATAAAAGCAGCATAAAACGACATACTATAGGAAGGCATGAGATGGCATAGTGTAGTAAGGCCTAAAACACTATAAAACGACATAGTATAGTATGGCAAAAAAACGTTTGTTATGACATAAAACGACATAGTATAGCAAGGCTGCAGACGGCATAGTGTAGTAATGCCTAAAATGGCATAAAATGACAAAGTATAGTATGGCATGAAAATTAAAAAAAACGACATAGTATAGCATGGCAAAAAATGTGAAAAAATGGCATTGTATATTATGGCATAAAAACAGCAGAGAATGACATAGTATAGCATGGCTACAGACGGCATAGTGTAGTAAGGCCTAAAAACACCATAAAATGACAAAGTATAGTATGGCATGAAAATTAAAAAAACAACATAGTATAGCATGGCAAAAAATGTGAAAAAATGGCATTGTATATTATGGCATAAAAACAGCAGAGAATGAAATAGTATAGCATGGCTACAGACGGCATAGTGTAGTAATGCCTAAAAACACCAAAACTGAAAAAAACGACATAGTATAGTATGGCAAAAAATGTGAAAAAATGGCATTGTATATTATGGCATAAAAACAGCAGAGAATGAAATAGTATAGCAAGGCTGCAGACGGCATAGTGTAGTAATGCCTAAAACAGCATAAAATGACAAAGTATAGTGTAGCATGAAAACTGAAAGAAACGACATAGTATAGTATGGCAAAAAATCTGTTATTATGGCATAACACCAGCAGAGAATGACATAGTATAGCATGGCTACAGACAGCATAGTGTAGTAAGGCCTAAAAACACCATAAAATGACAAAGTATAGTATGGCATGAAAATTAAAAAAAACGACATAGTATAGCATGGCAAAAAATGTGAAAAAATGGCATTGTATATTATGGCATAAAAACAGCAGAGAATGACATAGTATAGCATGGCTACAGACGGCATAGTGTAGTACGGCCTAAAAACACCAAAACTGAAAAAAACGACATAGTATAGCATGGCAAAAAATGCGAAAAAATGGCATTGTATATTATGGCATAAAAACAGCAGAGAATGACATAGTATAGCATGGCTACAGACGGCATAGTGTAGTAATGCCTAAAACTGCATTAAACGACAAAGTATAGTATGGCATGAAAATTGAAAAAAACGACATAGTATAGCATGGCAAAAAATGTGAAAAATGGCATTGTATATTATGGCATAAAAACAGCAGAGAATGACATAGTATAGCATGGCTACAGACGGCATAGTGTAGTAATGCCTAAAACAGCATAAAATGACATATTATATTATGGAATGAAAACTGAAAGAAACGTCATAGTATAGTATGGCAAAAAATGTGAAAAAATGGCATTGTATATAATGGCATAAAAGCAGCATAAAACGACATAGTATAGGAAGGCATGAGATGGCATAGTGTAGTAAGGCCTAAAACACTATAAAACGACATAGTATAGTATGGCATGAAAATTAAAAAAAACGACATAGTATAGCATGGCAAAAAATGTGAAAAAATGGCATTGTATATTATGGCATAAAAACAGCAGAGAATGACATAGTATAGCATGGCTACAGACGGCATAGTGTAGTAATGCCTAAAAACACCAAAACTGAAAAAAACGACATAGTATAGTATGGCAAAAAATGTGAAAAAATGGCATTGTATATTATGGCATAAAAACAGCAGAGAATGACATAGTATAGCATGGCTACAGACGGCATAGTGTAGTAATGCCTAAAACAGCATAAAATGACGTATTATATTATGGAATGAAAACTGAAAGAAACGTCATAGTATAGTATGGCAAAAAATGTGAAAAAATGGCATTGTATATTATGGCATAAAAGCAGCATAAAACGACATAGTATAGGAAGGCATGAGATGGCATAGTGTAGTAAGGCCTAAAACACTATAAAACGACATAGTATAGTATGGCAAAAAAACGTTTGTTATGGCATAAAACGACATAGTATAGCAAGGCTGCAGACGGCATAGTGTATTAATGCCTAAAACAGCATAAAATGACAAAGTATAGTATAGCATGAAAACTGAAAGAAACGACATAGTATAGTATGGCAAAAAATCTGTTATTATGGCATAAAACCAGCAGAGAATGACATAGTATAGCATGGCTACAGACAACATAGTGTAGTAAGGCCTAAAAACACCATAAAATGACAAAGTATAGTATGGCATGAAAATTAAAAAAAACGACATAGTATAGCATGGCAAAAAATGTGAAAAAATGGCATTGTATATTATGGCATAAAAACAGCAGAGAATGACATAGTATAGCATGGCTACAGACGGCATAGTGTAGTACGGCCTAAAAACACCAAAACTGAAAAAAACGACATAGTATAGTATGGCAAAAAATGTGAAAAAATGGCATTGTATATTATGGCATAAAAACAGCAGAGAATGACATAGTATAGCATGGCTACAGACGGCATAGTGTAGTAATGCCTAAAACAGCATAAAATGACATATTATATTATGGAATGAAAACTGAAAGAAACGTCATAGTATAGTATGGCAAAAAATGTGAAAAAATGGCATTGTATATTATGGCATAAAAGCAGCATAAAACGACATAGTATAGGAAGCCATGAGATGGCATAGTGTAGTAAGGCCTAAAACACTATAAAACGACATAGTATAGTATGGCAAAAAATCTGTTATTATGGCATAAAAAACAGCAGAGAATGACATAGTATAGCATGGCTACAGACGGCATAGTGTAGTAATGCCTAAAACAGCATAAAAAGACAGAGTATATTATCGAATGAAAACAGAAAGAAACGTCATAGTATAGTATGGCAAAAAATGTGAAAAAATGGCATTGTATATTATGGCATAAAAGCAGCATAAAACGACATAGTATAGGAAGGCATGAGATGGCATAGTGTAGTAAGGCCTAAAACACTATAAAACGACATAGTATAGTATGGCAAAAAAACGTTTGTTATGGCATAAAACGACATAGTATAGCAAGGCTGCAGACGGCATAGTGTAGTAATGCCTAAAACAGCATAAAATGACAAAGTATAGTATAGCATGAAAACTGAAAGAAACGACATAGTATAGTATGGCAAAAAATCTGTTATTATGGCATAAAACCAGCAGAGAATGACATAGTATAGCATGGCTACAGACAGCATAGTGTAGTAAGGCCTAAAAACACCAAAACTGAAAAAAACGACATAGTATAGTATGGCAAAAAATGTGAAAAAATGGCATTGTATATTATGGCATAAAAACAGCAGAGAATGACATAGTATAGCATGGCTACAGACGGCATAGTGTAGTAATGCCTAAAACAGCATAAAATGACATATTATATTATGGAATGAAAACTGAAAGAAACGTCATAGTATAGTATGGCAAAAAATGTGAAAAAATGGCATTGTATATTATGGCATAAAAGCAGCATAAAACGACATAGTATAGGAAGCCATGAGATGGCATAGTGTAGTA
Organism: Scophthalmus maximus; assembly: GCF_022379125.1. Lineage (NCBI taxonomy): Eukaryota > Metazoa > Chordata > Actinopteri > Pleuronectiformes > Scophthalmidae > Scophthalmus > Scophthalmus maximus. The sequence continues at coordinate 22,790,634 of NC_061526.1, forward strand.
AGGCCTAAAACACTATAAAACGACATAGTATAGTATGGCAAAAAATCTGTTATTATGGCATAAAAAACAGCAGAGAATGACATAGTATAGCATGGCTACAGACGGCATAGTGTAGTAATGCCTAAAACAGCATAAAAAGACAGAGTATATTATCGAATGAAAACAGAAAGAAACGTCATAGTATAGTATGGCAAAAAATGTGAAAAAATGGCATTGTATATTATGGCATAAAAGCAGCATAAAACGACATAGTATAGGAAGGCATGAGATGGCATAGTGTAGTAAGGCCTAAAACACTATAAAACGACATAGTATAGTATGGCAAAAAAACGTTTGTTATGGCATAAAACGACATAGTATAGCAAGGCTGCAGACGGCATAGTGTAGTAATGCCTAAAACAGCATAAAATGACAAAGTATAGTATAGCATGAAAACTGAAAGAAACGACATAGTATAGTATGGCAAAAAATCTGTTATTATGGCATAAAACCAGCAGAGAATGACATAGTATAGCATGGCTACAGACAGCATAGTGTAGTAAGGCCTAAAACTGCATTAAACGACAAAGTATAGTATGGCATGAAAATTGAAAAAAACGACATAGTATAGCATGGCAAAAAATGTGGAAAAAATGGCATTGTATATTATGGCATAAAAACAGCAGAGAATGACATAGTATAGCATGGCTACAGACGGCATAGTATAGTAATGCCTAAAAACAGCAGAGAATGACATAGTATAGCATGGCTACAGACAGCATAGTGTAGTAAGGCCTAAAAACACCATAAAATGACAAAGTATAGTATGGCATGAAAATTAAAAAACGACATAGTATAGCATGGCAAAAAATGTGAAAAAATGGCATTGTATATTATGGCATAAAAACAGCAGAGAATGACATAGTATAGCATAGCTACAGACGGCATAGTGTAGTAATGCCTAAAAACACCAAAACTGAAAAAAACGACATAGTATAGTATGGCAAAAAATGTGAAAAAATGGCATTGTATATTATGGCATAAAAACAGCAGAGAATGACATAGTATAGCATGGCTACAGACGGCATAGTGTAGTAATGCCTAAAACAGCATAAAATGACATATTATATTATGGAATGAAAAGTGAAAGAAACGTCATAGTATAGTATGGCAAAAAATGTGAAAAAACGGCATTGTATATTATGGCATAAAAGCAGCATAAAACGACATAGTATAGGAAGGCATGAGATGGCATAGTGTAGTAAGGCCTAAAACACTATAAAACGACATAGTATAGTATGGCAAAAAAACGTTTATTATGGCATAAAACGACATAGTATAGCAAGGCTGCAGACGGCATAGTGTAGTAAGGCCTAAAACTGCATTAAACGACAAAGTATAGTATGGCATGAAAATTGAAAAAAACGACATAGTATAGCATGGCAAAAAATGTGGAAAAAATGGCATTGTATATTATGGCATAAAAACAGCAGAGAATGACATAGTATAGCATGGCTACAGACGGCATAGTATAGTAATGCCTAAAAACAGCATAAAACGACATAGTATAGTATGGCATGAAAACTGAAAGAAACGACATAGTATAGTATGGCAAAAAATCTGTTATTATGGCATAAAAACAGCAGAGAATGACATAGTATAGCAAGGCTGCAGACGGCATAGTGTAGTAAGGCCTAAAACTGCATTAAACGACAAAGTATAGTATGGCATGAAAATTGAAAAAAACGACATAGTATAGCATGGCAAAAAATGTGGAAAAAATGGCATTGTATATTATGGCATAAAAACAGCAGAGAATGACATAGTATAGCATGGCTACAGACGGCATAGTATAGTAATGCCTAAAAACAGCAGAGAATGACATAGTATAGCATGGCTACAGACAGCATAGTGTAGTAATGCCTAAAAACACCAAAACTGTAAAAAAACGACATAGTATAGTATGGCAAAAAATGTGAAAAAATGGCATTGTATATTATGGCATAAAAACAGCAGAGAATGACATAGTATAGCATGGCTACAGATGGCATAGTGTAGTAATGCCTAAAACAGCATAAAATGACAAAGTATAGTATAGCATGAAAATTTAAAAAAACGACATAGTATAGCATGGCAAAAAATTTGAAAAAATGGAATTGTATATTATGGCATAAAAACAGCAGAGAATGACATAGTATAGCATGGCTACAGACGGCATAGTGTAGTAATGCCTAAAAACACCAAAACTGAAAAAACGACATAGTATAGTATGGCAAAAAATGTGAAAAAATGGCATTGTATATTATGACATAAAAACAGCAGAGAATGACATAGTATAGCATGGCTACAGACGGCATAGTGTAGTAATGCCTAAAACAGCATAAAATGACATATTATATTATGGAATGAAAACTGAAAGAAACGTCATAGTATAGTATGGCAAAGAATGTGAAAAAATGGCATTGTATATTATTGCGTAAAAAAAGCAGAGAATGACATAGTATAGGAAGGCATGAGATGGCATAGTGTAGTTAGGCCTAAAACACTATAAAACGACATAGTATAGTATGGCAAAAAAACGTTTGTTATGGCATAAAACGACATAGTATAGCAAGGCTGCAGACGGCATAGTGTAGTAATGCCTAAAACAGCATAAAATGACAAAGTATAGTATGGCATGAAAAGTGAAAGAAACGTCATAGTATAGTATGGCAAAAAATGTGGAAAAAATGGCATTGTATATTATGGCATAAAAACAGCAGAGAATGACATAGTATAGCATGGCTACAGATGGCATAGTGTAGTAATGCCTAAAAACAGCATAAAACGACATAGTATAGTATGGCATGAAAACTGAAAGAAACGACATAGTATAGTATGGCAAGAAATCTGTTATTATGGCATAAAAACAGCAGAGAATGACATAGTATAGCATGGCTACAGACAGCATAGAGTAGTAAGGCCTAAAAACACCATAAAATGACAAAGTATAGTATGGCATGAAAATTGAAAAAAACGACATAGTATAGTATGGAAAAAAATGTGAAAAAATGGCATTGTATATTATGGCATAAAAACAGCAGAGAATGACGTAGTATAGCATGGCTACAGACGGCATAGTGTAGTAAGGCCTAAAAACACCATAAAATGGCATAGTATAGTATGGCATGAAAACTGAAAAAAACGACATAGTATAGTATGGAAAAAAATGTGAAAAAATGGCATTGTATATTATGGCATAAAAGCAGCATAAAACGACATAGTATAACAAGGCTGCAGACTGCATAGTGTAGTAAGGCCTAAAACAGCATAAAACTACATAATATAGTATGGCATGAAAACTGAAAAAACGACATAGTATAGTATGGCAAAAAATGTGAAAAAATGGCATTGTATATTATGGCGTAAAAAAAGCAGAGAATGACATAGTATAGTATGGCAAAAAATGTGAAAAAATAGCATTGTATATCATGGCATAAAAGCAGCATAAAACGACATAGTATAGGAAGGCATGAGATGGCATAGTGTAGTAAGGCCTAAAACACTATAAAACGACATAGTATAGTATGGCAAAAAAACGTTTATTATGGCATAAAACGACATAGTATAGCAAGGCTGCAGACGGCATAGTGTAGTAAGGCCTAAAACTGCATTAAACGACAAAGTATAGTATGGCATGAAAATTGAAAAAAACGACATAGTATAGCATGGCAAAAAATGTGGAAAAAATGGCATTGTATATTATGGCATAAAAACAGCAGAGAATGACATAGTATAGCATGGCTACAGACGGCATAGTATAGTAATGCCTAAAAACAGCATAAAACGACATAGTATAGTATGGCATGAAAACTGAAAGAAACGACATAGTATAGTATGGCAAAAAATCTGTTATTATGGCATAAAAACAGCAGAGAATGACATAGTATAGCAAGGCTGCAGACGGCATAGTGTAGTAAGGCCTAAAACTGCATTAAACGACAAAGTATAGTATGGCATGAAAATTGAAAAAAACGACATAGTATAGCATGGCAAAAAATGTGGAAAAAATGGCATTGTATATTATGGCATAAAAACAGCAGAGAATGACATAGTATAGCATGGCTACAGATGGCATAGTGTAGTAATGCCTAAAACAGCATAAAATGACAAAGTATAGTATAGCATGAAAATTTAAAAAAACGACATAGTATAGCATGGCAAAAAATTTGAAAAAATGGCATTGTATATTATGGCATAAAAACAGCAGAGAATGACATAGTATAGCATGGCTACAGACGGCATAGTGTAGTAATGCCTAAAAACACCAAAACTGAAAAAACGACATAGTATAGTATGGCAAAAAATGTGAAAAAATGGCATTGTATATTATGGCATAAAAACAGCAGAGAATGACATAGTATAGCATGGCTACAGACGGCATAGTGTAGTAATGCCTAAAACAGCATAAAATGACATATTATATTATGGAATGAAAACTGAAAGAAACGTCATAGTATAGTATGGCAAAGAATGTGAAAAAATGGCATTGTATATTATTGCGTAAAAAAAGCAGAGAATGACATAGTATAGGAAGGCATGAGATGGCATAGTGTAGTTAGGCCTAAAACACTATAAAACGACATAGTATAGTATGGCAAAAAAACGTTTGTTATGGCATAAAACGACATAGTATAGCAAGGCTGCAGACGGCATAGTGTAGTAATGCCTAAAACAGCATAAAATGACAAAGTATAGTATGGCATGAAAACTGAAAGAAACGTCATAGTATAGTATGGCAAAAAATGTGGAAAAAATGGCATTGTATATTATGGCATAAAAACAGCAGAGAATGACATAGTATAGCATGGCTACAGATGGCATAGTGTAGTAATGCCTAAAAACAGCATAAAACGACATAGTATAGTATGGCATGAAAACTGAAAGAAACGACATAGTATAGTATGGCAAGAAATCTGTTATTATGGCATAAAAACAGCAGAGAATGACATAGTATAGCATGGCTACAGACAGCATAGAGTAGTAAGGCCTAAAAACACCATAAAATGACAAAGTATAGTATGGCATGAACATTAAAAAAAACGACATAGTATAGCATGGCAAAAAATGTGAAAAAATGGCATTGTATATTATGGCATAAAAACAGCAGAGAATGACATAGTATAGCATGGCTACAGACGGCATAGTGTAGTAATGCCTAAAAACACCAAAACTGAAAAAAAACGACATAGTATAGTATGGCAAAAAATGTGAAAAAATGGCATTGTATATTATGGCATAAAAACAGCAGAGAATGACATAGTATAGCATGGCTACAGACGGCATAGTGTAGTAATGCCTAAAACAGCATAAAATGACATATTATATTATTGAATGAAAACTGAAAGAAACGTCATAGTATAGTATGGCAAAAAATGTGAAAAAATGGCATTGTATATTATGGCATAAAAGCAGCATAAAACGACATAGTATAGGAAGGCATGAGATGGCATAGTGTAGTAAGGCCTAAAACACTATAAAACGACATAGTATAGTATGGTAAAAAAAGGTTTATTATGGCATAAAACGACATAGTATAGCAAGGCTGCAGACGGCATAGTGTAGTAAGGCCTAAAACTGCATTATACGACAAAGTATAGTATGGCATGAAAATTGAAAAAAACGACATAGTATAGCATGGCAAAAAATGTGGAAAAAATGGCATTGTATATTATGGCATAAAAACAGCAGAGAATGACATAGTATAGCATGGCTACAGACGGCATAGTATAGTAATGCCTAAAAACAGCATAAAACGACATAGTATAGTATGGCATGAAAACTGAAAGAAACGACATAGTATAGTATGGCAAAAAATCTGTTATTATGGCATAAAAACAGCAGAGAATGACATAGTATAGCAAGGCTGCAGACGGCATAGTGTAGTAAGGCCTAAAACTGCATTAAACGACAAAGTATAGTATGGCATGAAAATTGAAAAAAACGACATAGTATAGCATGGCAAAAAATGTGGAAAAAATGGCATTGTATATTATGGCATAAAAACAGCAGAGAATGACATAGTATAGCATGGCTACAGACGGCATAGTATAGTAATGCCTAAAAACAGCAGAGAATGACATAGTATAGCATGGCTACAGACAGCATAGTGTAGTAATGCCTAAAAACACCAAAACTGTAAAAAACGACATAGTATAGTATGGCAAAAAATGTGAAAAAATGGCATTGTATATTATGGCATAAAAACAGCAGAGAATGACATAGTATAGCATGGCTACAGATGGCATAGTGTAGTAATGCCTAAAACAGCATAAAATGACAAAGTATAGTATAGCATGAAAATTTAAAAAAACGACATAGTATAGCATGGCAAAAAATTTGAAAAAATGGAATTGTATATTATGGCATAAAAACAGCAGAGAATGACATAGTATAGCATGGCTACAGACGGCATAGTGTAGTAATGCCTAAAAACACCAAAACTGAAAAAACGACATAGTATAGTATGGCAAAAAATGTGAAAAAATGGCATTGTATATTATGACATAAAAACAGCAGAGAATGACATAGTATAGCATGGCTACAGACGGCATAGTGTAGTAATGCCTAAAACAGCATAAAATGACATATTATATTATGGAATGAAAACTGAAAGAAACGTCATAGTATAGTATGGCAAAGAATGTGAAAAAATGGCATTGTATATTATTGCGTAAAAAAAGCAGAGAATGACATAGTATAGGAAGGCATGAGATGGCATAGTGTAGTTAGGCCTAAAACACTATAAAACGACATAGTATAGTATGGCAAAAAAACGTTTGTTATGGCATAAAACGACATAGTATAGCAAGGCTGCAGACGGCATAGTGTAGTAATGCCTAAAACAGCATAAAATGACAAAGTATAGTATGGCATGAAAACTGAAAGAAACGTCATAGTATAGTATGGCAAAAAATGTGGAAAAAATGGCATTGTATATTATGGCATAAAAACAGCAGAGAATGACATAGTATAGCATGGCTACAGATGGCATAGTGTAGTAATGCCTAAAAACAGCATAAAACGACATAGTATAGTATGGCATGAAAACTGAAAGAAACGACATAGTATAGTATGGCAAGAAATCTGTTATTATGGCATAAAAACAGCAGAGAATGACATAGTATAGCATGGCTACAGACAGCATAGAGTAGTAAGGCCTAAAAACACCATAAAATGACAAAGTATAGTATGGCATGAAAATTGAAAAAAACGACATAGTATAGCATGGCAAAAAATGTGGAAAAAATGGCATTGTATATTATGGCATAAAAACAGCAGAGAATGACATAGTATAGCATGGCTACAGACGGCATAGTATAGTAATGCCTAAAAACAGCAGAGAATGACATAGTATAGCATGGCTACAGACGGCATAGTGTAGTAATGCCTAAAAACACCAAAACTGAAAAAAAACGACATAGTATAGTATGGCAAAAAATGTGAAAAAATGGCATTGTATATTATGGCATAAAAACAGCAGAGAATGACATAGTATAGCATGGCTACAGACGGCATAGTGTAGTAATGCCTAAAACAGCATAAAATGACATATTATATTATTGAATGAAAACTGAAAGAAACGTCATAGTATAGTATGGCAAAAAATGTGAAAAAATGGCATTGTATATTATGGCATAAAAGCAGCATAAAACGACATAGTATAGGAAGGCATGAGATGGCATAGTGTAGTAAGGCCTAAAACACTATAAAACGACATAGTATAGTATGGCAAAAAAACGTTTATTATGGCATAAAACGACATAGTATAGCAAGGCTGCAGACGGCATAGTGTAGTAATGCCTAAAACAGCATAAAATGACAAAGTATAGTATGGCATGAAAACTGAAAGAAACGTCATAGTATAGTATGGCAAAAAATGTGGAAAAAATGGCATTGTATATTATGGCATAAAAACAGCAGAGAATGACATAGTATAGCATGGCTACAGATGGTATAGTGTAGTAATGCCTAAAAACAGCATAAAACGACATAGTATAGTATGGCATGAAAACTGAAAGAAACGACATAGTATAGTATGGCAAAAAATCTGTTATTATGGCATAAAAACAGCAGAGAATGACATAGTATAGCATGGCTACAGACGGCATAGTTTAGTAAGGCCTAAAAACACCATAAAATGACAAAGTATAGTATGGCATGAAACTTAAAAAAAACGACATAGTATAGCATGGCAAAAAATGTGAAAAAATGGCATTGTATATTATGGCATAAAAGCATCATAAAACGACATAGTATAGGAAGGCATGAGATGGCATAGTGTAGTAAGGCCTAAAACACTATAAAACGACATAGTATAGTATGGCAAAAAAACGTTTATTATGGCATAAAACGACATAGTATAGCAAGGCTGCAGACGGCATAGTGTAGTAAGGCCTAAAACTGCATTGAACGACAAAGTATAGTATGGCATGAAAATTGAAAAAAACGACATAGTATAGTATGGAAAAAAATGTGAAAAAATGGCATTGTATATTATGGCATAAAAACAGCAGAGAATGACGTAGTATAGCATGGCTACAGACGGCATAGTGTAGTAAGGCCTAAAAACACCATAAAATGGCATAGTATAGTATGGCATGAAAACTGAAAAAAACGACATAGTATAGCATGGCAAAAAATGTGGAAAAAATGGCATTGTATATTATGGCATAAAAACAGCAGAGAATGACATAGTATAGCATGGCTACAGACGGCATAGTGTAGTAATGCCTAAAACAGCATAAAATGACAGAGTATATTATCGAATGAAAACTGAAAGAAATGTCATAGTATAGTATGGAAAAAAATGTGAAAAAATGGCATTGTATATTATGGCATAAAACGACAGTATAGGAAGGCATGAGATGGCATAGTGTAGTAAGGCCTAAAACACTATAAAACGACATAGTATAGTATGGCAAAAAAACGTTTATTATGGCATAAAACGACATAGTATAGCAAGGCTGCAGACGGCAAAGTGTAGTAAGGCCTAAAACTGCATTAAACGACAAAGTATAGTATGGCATGAAAATTGAAAAAAATGACATTGTATATTATGGCGTAAAAACAGCAGAGAATGACATAGTATAGCATGGCTACAGACGGCATAGTGTAGTAAGGCCTAAAACAGCATAAAATGACATAATATAGTATGGCATGAAAACTGAAAGAAACGACATAGTATAGTATGGGAAAAAATGTGAAAAAATGGCACTGTATATTATGTGAAAAAACAGCATAAAACGTCATAGTATAACAAGGATGCAGACTGCATAGTGTAGTAAGGCCTAAAACAGCATAAAACGACAAAGTATAGTATGGCATGAAAACTGAAAGAAACGACATAGTATAGTATTGCAAAAAATCTGTTATTATGGCATAAAAACAGCAGAGAATGACATAGTATAACAAGGCTGCAGACTGCATAGTGTAGTAAGGCCTAAAACACTATAAAACGACATAGTATAGTATGGCAAAAAAACGTTTGTTATGGCATAAAACGACATAGTATAGCATGGCTACAGATGGCATAGTGTAGTAATGCCTAAAACAGCATAAAATGACAAAGTATAGTATAGCATGAAAATTTAAAAAAACGACATAGTATAGCATGGCAAAAAATTTGAAAAAATGGCATTGTATATTATGGCATAAAAACAGCAGAGAATGACATAGTATAGCATGGCTACAGACGGCATAGTGTAGTAATGCCTAAAAACACCAAAACTGAAAAAACGACATAGTATAGTATGGCAAAAAATGTGAAAAAATGGCATTGTATATTATGGCATAAAAACAGCAGAGAATGACATAGTATAGCATGGCTACAGACGGCATAGTGTAGTAATGCCTAAAACAGCATAAAATGACATATTATATTATGGAATGAAAACTGAAAGAAACGTCATAGTATAGTATGGCAAAGAATGTGAAAAAATGGCATTGTATATTATTGCGTAAAAAAAGCAGAGAATGACATAGTATAGGAAGGCATGAGATGGCATAGTGTAGTTAGGCCTAAAACACTATAAAACGACATAGTATAGTATGGCAAAAAAACATTTGTTATGGCATAAAACGACATAGTATAGCAAGGCTGCAGACGGCATAGTGTAGTAATGCCTAAAACAGCATAAAATGACAAAGTATAGTATGGCATGAAAACTGAAAGAAACGTCATAGTATAGTATGGCAAAAAATGTGGAAAAAATGGCATTGTATATTATGGCATAAAAACAGCAGAGAATGACATAGTATAGCATGGCTACAGATGGCATAGTGTAGTAATGCCTAAAAACAGCATAAAACGACATAGTATAGTATGGCATGAAAACTGAAAGAAACGACATAGTATAGTATGGCAAGAAATCTGTTATTATGGCATAAAAACAGCAGAGAATGACATAGTATAGCATGGCTACAGACAGCATAGAGTAGTAAGGCCTAAAAACACCATAAAATGACAAAGTATAGTATGGCATGAACATTAAAAAAAACGACATAGTATAGCATGGCAAAAAATGTGAAAAAATGGCATTGTATATTATGGCATAAAAACAGCAGAGAATGACATAGTATAGCATGGCTACAGACGGCATAGTGTAGTAATGCCTAAAAACACCAAAACTGAAAAAAAACGACATAGTATAGTATGGCAAAAAATGTGAAAAAATGGCATTGTATATTATGGCATAAAAACAGCAGAGAATGACATAGTATAGCATGGCTACAGACGGCATAGTGTAGTAATGCCTAAAACAGCATAAAATGACATATTATATTATTGAATGAAAACTGAAAGAAACGTCATAGTATAGTATGGCAAAAAATGTGAAAAAATGGCATTGTATATTATGGCATAAAAGCAGCATAAAACGACATAGTATAGGAAGGCATGAGATGGCATAGTGTAGTAAGGCCTAAAACACTATAAAACGACATAGTATAGTATGGTAAAAAAAGGTTTATTATGGCATAAAACGACATAGTATAGCAAGGCTGCAGACGGCATAGTGTAGTAAGGCCTAAAACTGCATTATACGACAAAGTATAGTATGGCATGAAAATTGAAAAAAACGACATAGTATAGCATGGCAAAAAATGTGGAAAAAATGGCATTGTATATTATGGCATAAAAACAGCAGAGAATGACATAGTATAGCATGGCTACAGACGGCATAGTATAGTAATGCCTAAAAACAGCATAAAACGACATAGTATAGTATGGCATGAAAACTGAAAGAAACGACATAGTATAGTATGGCAAAAAATCTGTTATTATGGCATAAAAACAGCAGAGAATGACATAGTATAGCAAGGCTGCAGACGGCATAGTGTAGTAAGGCCTAAAACTGCATTAAACGACAAAGTATAGTATGGCATGAAAATTGAAAAAAACGACATAGTATAGCATGGCAAAAAATGTGGAAAAAATGGCATTGTATATTATGGCATAAAAACAGCAGAGAATGACATAGTATAGCATGGCTACAGACGGCATAGTATAGTAATGCCTAAAAACAGCAGAGAATGACATAGTATAGCATGGCTACAGACAGCATAGTGTAGTAATGCCTAAAAACACCAAAACTGTAAAAAACGACATAGTATAGTATGGCAAAAAATGTGAAAAAATGGCATTGTATATTATGGCATAAAAACAGCAGAGAATGACATAGTATAGCATGGCTACAGATGGCATAGTGTAGTAATGCCTAAAACAGCATAAAATGACAAAGTATAGTATAGCATGAAAATTTAAAAAAACGACATAGTATAGCATGGCAAAAAATTTGAAAAAATGGAATTGTATATTATGGCATAAAAACAGCAGAGAATGACATAGTATAGCATGGCTACAGACGGCATAGTGTAGTAATGCCTAAAAACACCAAAACTGAAAAAACGACATAGTATAGTATGGCAAAAAATGTGAAAAAATGGCATTGTATATTATGACATAAAAACAGCAGAGAATGACATAGTATAGCATGGCTACAGACGGCATAGTGTAGTAATGCCTAAAACAGCATAAAATGACATATTATATTATGGAATGAAAACTGAAAGAAACGTCATAGTATAGTATGGCAAAGAATGTGAAAAAATGGCATTGTATATTATTGCGTAAAAAAAGCAGAGAATGACATAGTATAGGAAGGCATGAGATGGCATAGTGTAGTTAGGCCTAAAACACTATAAAACGACATAGTATAGTATGGCAAAAAAACGTTTGTTATGGCATAAAACGACATAGTATAGCAAGGCTGCAGACGGCATAGTGTAGTAATGCCTAAAACAGCATAAAATGACAAAGTATAGTATGGCATGAAAACTGAAAGAAACGTCATAGTATAGTATGGCAAAAAATGTGGAAAAAATGGCATTGTATATTATGGCATAAAAACAGCAGAGAATGACATAGTATAGCATGGCTACAGATGGCATAGTATAGTAATGCCTAAAAACAGCATAAAACGACATAGTATAGTATGGCATGAAAACTGAAAGAAACGACATAGTATAGTATGGCAAGAAATCTGTTATTATGGCATAAAAACAGCAGAGAATGACATAGTATAGCATGGCTACAGACAGCATAGAGTAGTAAGGCCTAAAAACACCATAAAATGACAAAGTATAGTATGGCATGAAAATTGAAAAAAACGACATAGTATAGCATGGCAAAAAATGTGGAAAAAATGGCATTGTATATTATGGCATAAAAACAGCAGAGAATGACATAGTATAGCATGGCTACAGACGGCATAGTATAGTAATGCCTAAAAACAGCAGAGAATGACATAGTATAGCATGGCTACAGACGGCATAGTGTAGTAATGCCTAAAAACACCAAAACTGAAAAAAAACGACATAGTATAGTATGGCAAAAAATGTGAAAAAATGGCATTGTATATTATGGCATAAAAACAGCAGAGAATGACATAGTATAGCATGGCTACAGACGGCATAGTGTAGTAATGCCTAAAACAGCATAAAATGACATATTATATTATTGAATGAAAACTGAAAGAAACGTCATAGTATAGTATGGCAAAAAATGTGAAAAAATGGCATTGTATATTATGGCATAAAAGCAGCATAAAACGACATAGTATAGGAAGGCATGAGATGGCATAGTGTAGTAAGGCCTAAAACACTATAAAACGACATAGTATAGTATGGCAAAAAAACGTTTATTATGGCATAAAACGACATAGTATAGCAAGGCTGCAGACGGCATAGTGTAGTAATGCCTAAAACAGCATAAAATGACAAAGTATAGTATGGCATGAAAACTGAAAGAAACGTCATAGTATAGTATGGCAAAAAATGTGGAAAAAATGGCATTGTATATTATGGCATAAAAACAGCAGAGAATGACATAGTATAGCATGGCTACAGATGGTATAGTGTAGTAATGCCTAAAAACAGCATAAAACGACATAGTATAGTATGGCATGAAAACTGAAAGAAACGACATAGTATAGTATGGCAAAAAATCTGTTATTATGGCATAAAAACAGCAGAGAATGACATAGTATAGCATGGCTACAGACGGCATAGTTTAGTAAGGCCTAAAAACACCATAAAATGACAAAGTATAGTATGGCATGAAACTTAAAAAAAACGACATAGTATAGCATGGCAAAAAATGTGAAAAAATGGCATTGTATATTATGGCATAAAAGCATCATAAAACGACATAGTATAGGAAGGCATGAGATGGCATAGTGTAGTAAGGCCTAAAACACTATAAAACGACATAGTATAGTATGGCAAAAAAACGTTTATTATGGCATAAAACGACATAGTATAGCAAGGCTGCAGACGGCATAGTGTAGTAAGGCCTAAAACTGCATTGAACGACAAAGTATAGTATGGCATGAAAATTGAAAAAAACGACATAGTATAGTATGGAAAAAAATGTGAAAAAATGGCATTGTATATTATGGCATAAAAACAGCAGAGAATGACGTAGTATAGCATGGCTACAGACGGCATAGTGTAGTAAGGCCTAAAAACACCATAAAATGGCATAGTATAGTATGGCATGAAAACTGAAAAAAACGACATAGTATAGCATGGCAAAAAATGTGGAAAAAATGGCATTGTATATTATGGCATAAAAACAGCAGAGAATGACATAGTATAGCATGGCTACAGACGGCATAGTGTAGTAATGCCTAAAACAGCATAAAATGACAGAGTATATTATCGAATGAAAACTGAAAGAAATGTCATAGTATAGTATGGAAAAAAATGTGAAAAAATGGCATTGTATATTATGGCATAAAACGACATAGTATAGGAAGGCATGAGATGGCATAGTGTAGTAAGGCCTAAAACACTATAAAACGACATAGTATAGTATGGCAAAAAAACGTTTATTATGGCATAAAACGACATAGTATAGCAAGGCTGCAGACGGCAAAGTGTAGTAAGGCCTAAAACTGCATTAAACGACAAAGTATAGTATGGCATGAAAATTGAAAAAAATGACATTGTATATTATGGCGTAAAAACAGCAGAGAATGACATAGTATAGCATGGCTACAGACGGCATAGTGTAGTAAGGCCTAAAACAGCATAAAATGACATAATATAGTATGGCATGAAAACTGAAAGAAACGACATAGTATAGTATGGGAAAAAATGTGAAAAAATGGCACTGTATATTATGTGAAAAAACAGCATAAAACGTCATAGTATAACAAGGATGCAGACTGCATAGTGTAGTAAGGCCTAAAACAGCATAAAACGACAAAGTATAGTATGGCATGAAAACTGAAAGAAACGACATAGTATAGTATTGCAAAAAATCTGTTATTATGGCATAAAAACAGCAGAGAATGACATAGTATAACAAGGCTGCAGACTGCATAGTGTAGTAAGGCCTAAAACACTATAAAACGACATAGTATAGTATGGCAAAAAAACGTTTGTTATGGCATAAAACGACATAGTATAGCAAGGCTGCAGACGGCATAGTGTAGTAAGGCCTAAAACTGCATTAAACGACAAAGTATAGTATGGCATGAAAACTGAAAGAAACGACATAGTATAGTATGGCAAAAAATGTGAAAAAATGGCATTGTATTTCATGACATAAAAGCAGCATAAAACGACATAGTTTAGGAAGGCATGAGATGGCATAGTGTAGTAAGGCTTAAAACACTATAAAACGACATAGTATAGTGTTGCAAAAAATCGTTTATCATGGCATAAAACCAGCATAAAACGACATAGTATAGTATGGCATGAAAACTGAAAGAAACGACATAGTACAGTATGGCAAAAAATGTGAAAACATGGCATTGTATATTATGGCATAAAACCAGCATAAAACGACATAGTATAGCAAGGCTGCAGATGGCTTAGTGTAGAAATGCCTAAAACAGCATAAAACGACATAGTATTTATAATATGGCATGAAAACTGAAAAAAAACGACATAGTGTAGTATGGCAAAAAAAGTGAAAAAACGGCATTGTATATCATTACATAAAAGCAGCATAAAACGACATAGTATAGCATGGCTACAGCCGGCATAGTGTAGTAAGGCCTAAAAACATATTCCTACACATAACTCCTCAGAATTAAAATGACACTTTCATTAGTGAGATTTGTGGAAGCTGGTGTTCAGATGTAGCATCTCTCCACGGAGCCCGGCTAGCTGTTACCCCCTGTTTCCTGTCTTTACGCTAAGCTAGGTGAAGCTAACCAGCCGCTAGCTTTAGCGTCATATCTAACAGACACATAGTACTAAAATAAATCTTAAATCTCTGGGGCGGGGCGCTTGAAGCACGCGATTAATCAATAATGGATAAATAACACTGATATTTGAACGTAAAGGTATCGTCGAGGTAACTTGAGCTGGGTGATGCAGCAACTGTAGCGTCCACAGTCTGGTTTTATCTTTCATCTCCTGTGATATCACTGTGATCTCATCCACTCCAGCGTAATCTAACATTTATTGTAGGATTTATATATCGTCCGTTTCCGAAAAGTAAGTGTGCCGCTGATGTTCTTATCCTTTTCGCCTTTTGTACCGAAAAGACCCGGAGCCTGAAACACGAGGGGATGAGCCGCCGCATGGTGGGAGCTCTCTCACTTGTTTTTTTCCAGCGAGACCCCCTCGCCACGTTCAAAAGAGCAGCCCTGCGACGCTTTGTCTCCTTAACAATCGTAAATTTGAACCAGAATCTCCCGTCACAACATAGCAGATAAAAGATAATTATCTCTTTTGCTGAGGTGCCCCGGGGCTTCTTGGACGGCCTCGCAGACGACGTGCCTAAACCCTCATCCCACACACACACACACACACTTTCTCTCACACATTTGCAACAGGCTCAGAAAGCCGCTGTGTTGCTGTTGGTTAGAAGATGAGTTGAAATGCTCCAGGTGGGTACGTGTGCGCGTGAACTGAACAGCATCCAAAACCTTGTGCGACGCTGCAGAATGAACCCAGTTCTGTCTGATTCCTGCAACGAGGTGGTAAAAGGTTTTTTTTTGCAGCAGTTTCAGAACACACGGCGTGTTTTCGCCGGAGGTGGCCCAGAGTTCAGCGGTTCAGTCGGGGAGCCGCACAAACCTCCGCCTGCGACGAACGGCGTCAGATGGAGTGAGTGAGTGACCGGACAGAAGAAGAGAAGAGAACCAGGTGACGTGTTTCAGGGAAAATATATGAGAGGCATCCAGAGGTTGAGAGGAAGGTTTGCAGAAAGTTCTCACCTGACCCGAGTTAAAATATGCACAAAAAAAAGAAAAAAGAAAAAAAGGTTCTGCTTCGGAAAATCCTGAAATAAATACGTTTGTATGCAAACGGGAAAACTTTGCGACACGATCTCTCGAATGCAAAACTATCGCTCAGGCTCGAGCCAAGGTTTTCTTTTGTTTAGTTACAACAGTTAAACGGACAAAAAAAAAATTATCCCGTAAAATTTTAAAGGTTGAAATATATTTTCATTGGTCCGTCAGAGACTTTCACAAAGCTAAACTTGAGGCAAAGTTCACCTTTTTTTGACAAACACCTCGTTACCATCATGTCTTAAGTCTGTATGGTAAATATGAAGCTACAGCCACAAGACAGTTAGCTTAGCTTAGCATAAAAACTGGGAAAAAAGGGGGGAACGGCTATTTAGCAGCACCTTTAAAGATCTGCAGTTACCAGAGCCGGTTTTGTGCAAAATTTCACAAAACAAATATGTGTGGTCAGATTTCTCTTTTTTCCCCCCACAAGATCCTCTGGAGAGTTATTCCCGTGTGCGCTGCTCTTCCGCATGGTTCTCAGGAGATGTTTCACCGCCTCGCGCCCCTGGTCGGCCCGTGTAACGGACGGACTGCCGTCTCTCCCAGCCCCGGGGGCCAAACTGAACCTCACCTGTCAAAAATAAAATAAAAAAACCTCTGTGGCAGCAGCAGCAGCACATTTGCATGGGCCTGCGTCCATAAACTGTCACTGGGTTGTTGTTTTTTTTAACCCAACGCCGCACACAAAAAGCCCTCGCTGCACTTTTACGGGGCGAAACGCACACACGCTCGCCGCCAAACCACCTAAGCTGCATTGCGCAGGAACCCGACTTGATGGCTGACTGGCACCTCCTGCAGCCGCATCACAAATCCACGGGAAAGTGGGGCAGGCAGGTGTTTGTCTTCTGCTCATTTGGCTGCAGTGCCAGGGGGACGAGGCGTCAGCCAAGCCGCGTTTTTGATGACACGATCTTGGCACCGTCTGCAAAGGTGCGTTTGAAGAGAGCGTGTGTGTGTGTTGAATACCACTCCATTTATATCTGGGCCTAGTCATGTGTTAATCACCCTTTTTTTAATAAACTGGGTAAGAAGTTGATGTCTCTGGACAGATGTTGCAGCTTTATATCAAGGGGCCGACTTTTTACGGCTAATCTTTTCTAATTTCAGATGATTTTTACGCCAACAGAAATAAGTTGGTTTTTTCATTCAAGTACAATGAGGCTTAGACGGAGGCATCAGCTTGCCATCGATGCCAAAAAAAAAGAGAAAACGTCAAGAAAGAAACATCTGCCATGTTGAATTTCTTGGCATGAAAAGTCACAATCTCAAAGAAACACGACATCTCTCGAAGTTAGTTCTTATATCTGCGTCAGATAAACTACTTTTTTTTCGAGAGCAAAAGGTGCAAACTTCTTAAGATTCACTTATTTGGTCATCCATCCATCGTCTACCGCTTTATCCATGTAAGGGTCCTGGGGGCTGGAGCCAATCCCAGCTGACATTGGGCGAGAGGCGGGGTTCACCCTGGACAGGTCGCCAGCCTATCGCAGGGCCACATACAGAGACGGACAACCATTCACTCTCACATTCACACCTACGGTCAATTTAGAGTCTCCAATGAACCTGACCCCATTCTGCATGTCTCTGGACTGTGGGAGGAAGCCGGAGAACCCAGAGAGAACCCACGCATACACGGGGAGAACATGCAAACTACACACAGAAAGGCCCTGGTTGGTTTGAACCGGGATTCGAACCCAGAACCTTCTTGCTGTGAGGCGAAAGTGCTAACGACTACACCACCGTGCAGCCTGGTCATCCATCAATCAAGATTTATTTATTTTTGTCCAAAGACTGCGTATTCTCAAAAATTTGAACAAAAATCCCTGCACACCTGATTGTGAAACAGTTACCACCATGGATGTAGAATTAGAATAACAATGAATGTGCAGCCATGCTAGTGGCTGTGAGGCTGCATAGCAGATTTTTGGGCTAAATGCTAACATGCTCACGATGACAATGCTTACAATTTTTTTTTTAAAAGCCATATTCTAATGAGCATTAAACACAAGCTACAGTTTAAGCTGATTGGAATTTCATTAGTTTTGTCCATATTTTGGTCCATGAACCGAAGGATTGGACAAATTCCAAATTTCGGCCTTATGGCGGCTCCCGATGTAAAGTCCGCGGATCACCAAAGATATAACACTTCATCCTATGGGCGTTTGTCAAATTTCATGCTGAAATGTCAACATCGTGTTGTCAGTATTTTAAGTTAGATATTTACATAGTTCAGCGGATGAACAAAAAGCTTAAACGAGAAAGGGTCTGGGTGATCTGGGGATCACAGGAAATCTGCACCAAATTTCACAGAAGTCCGTCCAGGAGTTGTTGAGATGTTTTCAATCTGGAACAAAGAGGGATGGACTGAGTGGTTCCACCTGGAATGAATGACAGGGGGGCTGTGTTTTTTGTTTTCGTCAGTTTGACCTTTTGGAACAATGAGGTGTCCTGTGCACTACCAGCAGTGACTAACTCTCCTGCTCTTCCGAACCTTTAAAGATGTTAAATATTGTCTGGTGTAACCGGTCAATTGGCAGTTTTTCCCCATCAAACGTTCCCGTTCCACAGTTTGGTCAAACTCTTTAACTGCAACCGGTGTGTGTGTCTGTGTGATCACGCCTGCGTCGACTGCCAACAGTTAGAGTAGCTATACCTATAACAAAGGGACTGCTGTGTCCGTCGGCCGTCCAGAGCCCCGGGGCTGTTTACTCATGCCATTGTCTCCCGTGGGCCAATCTGACAAGCCTTATTAGGTAAATAAGCTCGGTGCGGGCCAATCGCTGGCGAGCACGCGGTGCCGGTTATCTGCAGCACCCCAGGAAGTGGTGACCAACGATGAGGGAAGTGACAAAAACACATTAGCACAGCCGCGCGTCTCCTCCCCTCTGATCTGTCGACCTCATATCTCATTAAGGGACGTACCTCGTGCGGCCGTCTCTGCTCTGATTGGACGGTCGGTTATCTCTCCGCTCGCTCGTTGTCTGTAGCCGATGGATTTTCATAGAGAGGCTTAGGGACGTCGCCGATAATAAATAATCTGTTTTGGAGACAAAGTGTGAACGAATGTCCCCAGGTTGGTCCAGATTTTGCAGAAGCAAAGACCAACATGGAGGAATTTGTTTGAACATCCTGTGTCCGAGTGAGTTTCCCGTGATGGCTGATTGCTGTTACTCATTTTATCCAAAAACTAAACTTGAAATTTGTGTCCTGCAGCTTAACAAGCCTGTTTTATCGCAGTTATAATGTTTAGTCTGGCTCCAAACTTGCATAAAAGTTTTTTTATGTGTTATATTGTGAAGACTAATGTAAATGCATCATAACTTTAAGAATATCAGCTTTATCGTGTATCACGTTGGTGCTCTTGAGAAATTTCTAGCTAAAAAATTAGCATTTCTGATATTTGGTGTGAAATAAGAAATAGCAGAAGCAGGCGTATGTCATATTTCAGCGTGCGTTGATGTCAAACATGGCAACATTTTGCCCACGATTTTTTATTTTACGAAAAGTCTGCCACACAAAGTCTACTACTGCTCCTGAACAAAAAGTCAAGTACTTCCAAACCGTGCAACCAAAGCTGGACGAATCAAAAACAAATTGTAAAGTGAGCTCGGTAAAAGTATCACATCTTTGGAAACATAAACGTTTCACCTGGACAACTTCAATATGAATGAAGTCGAATGATGTGCCACGTCAAGCACATTAATTGTATTCATTTAGTTTATTCAACACGCTTTTTTACTTCTTGTGTTCCCGTTTCTGCTTGCAGCAAATTCTGTTCCTCGCATGATGTAAGACTGAGAGACGACGCCAAGACTTTGTCCTTGATTAAAACGTACTCGCAGCTGCAGATCACCACACTGATGCAATCTGAGCCTCTCGCAGTTTTTTGGAATCGGCCGCAACAGTTGCGCCGATCAGCCATGTTTTTTTCCGCAGAGCGAAAGAGCCACAGAAATAGTCTGTTTCGCTCCTCGCTGACCCAACCCCCCCCCCCCTCATGTACCCCTGTCCCTGTCCCATGTTGCCCTGGTCCTTCCAGCCCTGCTCTGCTTCCACGGGCCCCCTCCACCTCCCTCTGGGAGCCCTGGGAGTGTTTGTACTGGAGGCAGCCAGCGGAGACGGCCTGTGTTTTCACAGCGAAAGCTCTTTCCTGAGGTAATGCTGGCCCGTGTTGACCGCTGTAGCGTGTACAGACCAGCAGCGGTGGTTCTGGCAGGAGGTCATGGACGGTCTGCGATCACGTCACCGTGGAGTTCTGAGAAGTTTTAATGTTTAGCGGCTCGGGCTTTTCTCGCGCCACAGCGTGATTTCACAAGCACCGCGGGTTCACATGCATTCGTCGTCCGGGAGACGTAACGCCTGCCAATAATCGACCACGCCCACAACGTGTCGGGATAAGTCTGATCAGCCAAACGAATATATGACAGTCACGACATTAAAAACCATTACAGAAGTTCCGTCAAATACTTTCTGCTCATTAATTTTTTCTTTCTAGTCCCACTTCAATTTGGAAAAAGAAAAAAGATTAATTATTTTTCTACTTGACGACTCCAAAACGTACGGACCCATCTGCCAACATTGAACGATCCTGACAAACTAATTTATGGATGAATAGTTGAACAGATTGTTTGCCCTCCCAGTGTGTTTTGTTGCCTGAAGCGGCCTCAAATATTTCAGCCGGTACCTGTCAGTCTTACCTCGAGCTTAGTCAGGGCTTTCACAAGTCATGTTAGCTTATAGTTAAAAGAAAAAGAGGAGAAGATTCTGCACATTGTCGTCCAGTGCACAAAAAAAATGTATTACAGTTGCTAAATCTAATAATGTTTCACACAAGATGTGTGAAACATTATGTCGTGCAAGTACACAATCAATGCTGCTCAGCAGTTTTGAGTTTCCAAGACCCAAATACAAAGACCAACCCTGGACACACACCATGTTACAATACATGGACACGGGACAATGAAACTACCCTTACAATAATACACACTCAGACTATGAGAACTTAAGAGCAAGGAAGTGTGGAAGCACATGAGAAAGAGTTCATGTAGTGGAGTAGCTGAAACCCCATTAAAACACCAATACATTCAATCTACAGCCTGGTGTTACTACTTTGCACGACATTGAAACCTACAAGGCGTAAGAAGCCTTGCGTGTGCATCCGTCAGAGTTCTCAGTGACCTGGTCAGGGGCATTGTATTTCCTCGAGAGCAACAACTGTTTGTCGAACAGAAACTATGACTCAAGAACTAAAAACTGGAGCCAGACGCCCCCACGGATGATATATGGGTTGAGTTCCTGAGTTCTTTTAAAAGGTTCCTGAAAAAGTCCCAGGAGTCAAAAAGGGCAATTAACTGCTGCGGAGTTGTTGGAAGTCAAATCTAGAACCTGACGATCGGGTAAGGCGTTGAGTTTGCATGTTCTCTGCGAGGGTTATCTCCTGGTCCTTCGTAAAACCTTTAAAGGATAAGGGGTAGATTTACGTTCAACGTCAACACTCGGCAAGAAGTAGAGCGAGGCCGAAGGTACATGTGTTCGTAGAATTCCAAAGGAGTGTCCACCTTCTTTCCGCAGCCTTAACAAAGTCTGTCAGTTGCTTAAAATGAACCAAGGCCTTCACCATAATTCACTGAACGTCCGTGTGCCATTCGAAGAAATCAACAATACTGTTCTGGTGTTTTGCAGAATCATCCCAAATTTACATTCTTGTTGGGGTATCCACTACAAGTTGAAATAATATTCCACTTCGACGCTCTCGCATGTCGCAACCTGCAACTCATCAAATCAGGGGGATGGCGTTATGTTAATGCATGCAACTTTAATTTGCGTACTAGGGGGGCGAATGAGCCTCCAACTGCTGCTCGTACAACCCGACCTGCTGCAGGCCTTCACGGTAAACCCCCGACGTATGTATCGCTTGAGGATCGGGCCTCATACCGAGCAGTCTGGGGATAGTAGACGAAGTTTAGGGAGGACGGATTAGTCAGAAGGAGGAGTGAGTGTGTGTGTGTGTGTGTGTGTTTTACTGAGGCCTCTAATTTACTTAAGTGCAGTCTAAACGGTGAGGAAGAGATAAGAATGCCGCTAATAGACGTTGACCTCGAGTGACAGTCGCACAAAGCGGGCGGACAAAAAAGCCACCGTAACTTCTTTTGACGACCCACAGCCTCAAATGAATCTGCGCGAGATTAAGACTGAGCAGTGAAAGCATGCGCTGTGCTCGGGAATCAGGAAATTCTTCAAAGGCATTACCAATTTTGATTTGTAAGTCACACTCTGATGTATTTGATGAGTCACCTGCGCTGCAGTGGTGTTGTTTACTGAGTTCGAGAGACTTTCTTCCAGCGGGGCATCACTCATGATAATTTTAAGGGTGGGTGTGGGGTTTTTTCTACTGTAATAGACAGATAAATAGTTTCATCTCGCTTCTGCTCCAGGGGAGGCGGCGGCTTTGCAGCGCTGCACTTAATGGTGCCTGAGCAAGCAATTCTTTAAGGTGCAGAACAAGCAAAAAAGCATAGACACATAACGACAGACGCACACACGGACGCAGGAATATGCTTTAACCCCAGCAAGGGAAACCAATCTGTCCAGAAAAAAAGAAGCAGTGCAAGAGCGCCAGCGTAGCGCAGGGGTTGCGTAAGAGGAGAGCAGATGAAAAGCGGGAATGTGTGGCTGTCAACACCCGAACCAAACGAGACAGAGTTTGTTTATCTGAACGCCTCCCGATCACAACCCGTGAACCAGGAAGCAGCAGGTGCCTCGCTCCAACGGCAGGCCTGTATTGTTGACAGTGGATAAACAGGTTGGGCTTGGGATGGGGTAGTTTAAGAGAAGAGAGAAAGAAGGGGTTAGTGAGGGTTGGTGTTTTCCCCTAAACATTGGAGAAGGAATTAGCCCTGACTAGTTCAGTGTAAAATTTGAAAGTGTAAGCTGTTTGTTGTCTTTGTCCCCCAGTTGGCGTTTATTAGTGTTGTCTTATTGCGGCTCTGCTGAACAAGCCTGGCCCGAGTTGTCGCCTGGCAGGGGCGACAGCGGGATGAAAATTTTTTAAAAACCCGGCGAGGGGAGATGGCTGGCGTTGGGGGAAGGAGAGTCTCCATTGTGTTCCCATTGTGGCTCTGTTACTCTCTGCTGCCCTGGCTCACTGTCCCCTTTAAGCAGCCCGTCCATGTCAGCAGAAATGAGCTTCCCCCTTCTCTTTCATCCCTTCCCCCTTTTCTTCCTCCGCTACTCACTCGGCTGTTTCTTCAAATTTCTTTAAAAAAAAAAGAAGCCCGATCACACGGTCTTAGCACATTAACACAAATGCAGCTTAACCTTGAGAGCCGGACTATTGTTGCCAAGCGACGAGAGCCAAAGTTTGGATTGTCAAAAACGCACACGCGGGTTCATTCCGGAACAATGTCGCTGTAAATCAACTGGAGAGAGAGAGAGAGAAAGAGAGAGAGAGAGAGAGAAAAAGTTGTTTCCTACGAAACTTTGGCCTCGACAGTGGGTACATTGTTTCGTGCAGTGTTTCGTCAGCACAGAATGCTGCGCAGCACCGCGGCGGTTTCTCCTGTTCTTTACTCGCAGGTTGCCAGATGGAGTGGGTGGTTTGCCTCGGGGCAGGTGAGCAAAAGGGGAGATGGAGGTGGGGTGAGATGAAGGGGAGGACTCGGGTGACCAGTTTTACCTGGGAATGACTCGAGCCCGTCCGGACATGCAAGGGACGGATCAGCCCCGAGGACAGGAGGCAAGAGAAAGAGAGGGAAAGAGAAGGACAGCAAGTGAGTCTTCAGAGAAGGAAAACACCTCAAATCACTTCTCATTAATCTTTTTTTGGTCTCGCCTCCATGGTTTTTTTCGTCTTCACTTGCCTTTATCGTATCTATCTCCATCACTCCGTGAGTTTTTACGCTCCTCTCTCACAACATGATTCAACACTATAACCTCCTCTCCTCTCTGAGAGATATATATATATATATACAGTGTATATAAAAAAATGTTTTTATAACTCCAGGGAGATGAAAACGTTTCTGTAATTGTTGGCCCATGAGAAAGAAAAAGAAAAACTCCCACACGCCAAGTAAAGTTGGGTAAATAGAGTTAAGACAGGCCAGACGTTTTCAAAAGCATTTGCCTTTCTTTGCTTTGTCTGGCCGTGATGGCAGCTTATTTGTTATTGTCATATTTCTCACACTTGGCAATTAATCAGGTGTGAAATGTTGGGTTGGGCAATATCGGTCAACTGAACCGAATTCTGACAAACATGACCGATGAGCCCTTTGTCCTGGCCTGTTCTGTATGTCAGGACCATTTGCATAAATCCAGGGAAAGTCAACTGAGCAACGTTCACACCTTCTAACTCCAGTACGCCCACGGCTGACATTTGACCAGCTACCAGTTAGTCACGTCAGACTTCTAGAGGAAGTTACAAATGGGACATTGGAAACTTTTGTTGTCTCCCGTCGGCAGGTTTGGTCACAAAGTAGCATCCGAATCAGAGGAAGCTATCATCTAGGCTAATGCAGTTTCATCGATTCTCTACACGTATTCATCAAACGAGAAACATTCCAGATTCCATAAAACATCCAGACACATGCTAGCGAACACACACACACACACACACACACACACACACACACACACACGTATTAATCGGCATTCCCTGTGCCACGTGTGTTCTTCGCATTACAGTTTGTCAGGCAGGGGGAAAACGATCTGAACTCTTCTTCACCCGGACGTCGATGCCTCCCAGCGAGTATCCTCCGGTGAAGGGTGAGAAGGGGACTGGGGAGATATTTATGAGTTATTCACACATGTCATACAGACACTCCACCAGGAGTTCACTCTCTCTCTCGCTCTGAGAAAACCCCCGTGGACCTCTGTTTGGTTCAGCGAACACATATATTCCTCTTCCTTCCCCATTGTTCCGAGTCTCCGGGTTGTTGCTGTAAAGCAGGTTGAGACACCCACCATGGCTCAGTCACAGTTTAACTGAATGCTGTCAGAGGTTATGGTAATTACGGGGGGGGGGGGGGGGGGGGCAACTGAAACTCTGAGTGAGACCTTTACCTTTTACTGTAGTTTCTGTTTGCGTCCCCTCCCCTCTCTTCCTTCCTCCCCCCTACACTCACTAAAAAACATTAAAGTGAAATTTAGAATGGCCGAAGGACTTGTTGGCCTTTATCCAACACCTGTCAGATTTGCATTTTTCCAAAGACTGTATTTCACTCGGTGCTGTAAATGCCTCAATATTCCTAATTTGAGAGTGATTAATTGATCATAAATCATTGGGTAAAGGTGGTAGATTGAAAGGATGATCAGCATTTGTATGTTTGTGCTCACGACTTGGGTACGTGCAGGTATGAATGAATTGGTCTTCATTTTCAAACTGAAAAGTTGCCGCATCACCTTTGGCTCCGAAGACACGTGACCTCCTCCTCCGCCTCCAGCCTCGGGCGGACAACAGTTGATTCAGTGTGTCCTTTTGTGGAAACATTACTCAAGTCGTGGCCTCATGAATCCCTGCAGTGTGTTTACCGTCTAACTCCTACAGGTGGACGCGAAACCTGACGGATTGCCGACACAGGTGACAGGTGGACGAGGCCACTTTGGGAGCATGTCTTTTGGGGGGCGTTTGAGAGAGGAAGAAGAACTCATGGTTCTTTTTTCATGTCTTCAACATGTACACTATTTTCCATTTCCCTTTTTTTCTCAGCCGTTAACCCCGCGGTGCTCCGGCCGGCCCTCGCGAAACACCACTTGTTAAGCATATGAGGCCTCTATGGCCGTAAGAGGACGTTAATGGCCTCTCAAATCAATGTCACCGCCTGTTTAGATTTAATTAGCAGCCTTAGAACAGGTTCTCTGTGTGAGTGCATCCACTTAAGAGGCCCCTCATTGGATTTTCACGTTCACAATGGAAAGACTGAAGCGTCAATTCTAGTAATCCTATATCTGCACTTGCTGGCCTGTCCCTCGAGGGCAATGCAATGTCGTGCTCTCTCTCTCTGTGTTTCATTCATTTGTCATAAAACATATTTGTTGCGTTTAAATGTGCCTCAAGAGTGTGTGTGTGTGTGTGTGTGTATGTGTGTGAGAGTGAGCGAGCGAGTCCGCTCGCACAGCGGTTAGATTGATTGAGCGGTGAATTGCGAGTCCCCTGGGTGTTTTTGCGAGCGGCTTGTTGTTTCTGTTTTGTGGCCTCACAATGGCCCTGTGTGAGTCGGGGTGGGATTTGAATGCGTGTGGGTGGGAGAGTGTGTGACTTTCCAAACGTAGGTGTGTGTGTACGTGCGTGGTCGGTGAGCGGGTTTGGAACGGGAGCGTATAAGATGCTTCATAACTGGCCAAGCTCTTGGGCAACGGCGAATCAGAAATAGAGTTTTCGTTTCTCTCTCTGGGGTAATTCCAGTCTGAGCAGAGACTGAGCAGAGACGATGATGCAGCGTGTCCTGACATTTAAACAACTTACTGTCAGTCTTCACGCAGACTTGATGACAGATTGAAAATTCACAAACTTCTCTCTACTCTCGCAGATTCCCTACAAGTGATTCCTGAAAAAGGATTAACTCGTTTTGAAGGGTTAATTATTTTCGCCGACCGTCTCAACTTGACTAGAAGACTTTTCAACACATAGGAAACATCTCCCACCACTCGTCTTCCTCCTGTCCTCACTGCTTGACCGGCCCTGTGTGACCACCAGGCCTGGGCCAGTGGAGGGTCGAGGTGGACCGTGGATGAATGCTGAGGATTGTTGCCTGATGGGACAGGTTCCTCTGTAGCACCTGGCCATCTGGACATCACATCCCCCACAGCTGTAATGGATGCTCCCCCCTCCCAACTTTAACTCCTGGCTGAAGACCCATAATGGACACCCCTGCCAGCCCCTAAGGGGAGCCCCCAGCGGGACTTGAGTTTGGGAGGTTGTGCAACTGGATAATGGGCTTCATTTAAAGCTCCATTCACGGCGAGGGCCGGAGCCGAGCTCTGAGAAGCGCTGACCTGCAGTGGAGGGGTCACCGGGGGTCACGCCGAGGGTTTTACGCAGCCCTGACCGGCGGCCAGTGGCTACAACTCGATCACCATCGCCGGCTCATATCATTACCTGCCTTCTGCCGGCGTGGCGACAGGTGTAAAGGGGGAGGGGCTTGCGGCGCAGGTGTGCGCGAGCCCGATTCGGGTTACCTATACGACCACGGTGGCAGCGACTAAGCTTGTCCGTTTCAAAACCTGAGCGAACGTGATTAAATCTAAGAGCCACGGTATTGATCTGAACAAGAAAAAGGTAAAAGTAACCATGCCCCGTTATGACCTCCTTTGTGCAGCGACGGAAAGACAGGAACACCTGGGAAAGCTCAGGACAGGTGTGTGTGTGTGTATGTGTGTGTCAGTGTGTGTGACGTTGTGTGTGCGTTCACTGGAGAGAGAAGGGGCTCTCTACTGCATGGAGGAATGCTCAACTGTTCATTAACAGAGAGAAGTCATTCGTTATTTTCGCTCTCTTTGCTGCAGGGCTACTCGCAACATTAACATTCTTGATTTCCATTTTCCAACCTTGAAGTCTCTCTCCCACACACACACACACACACATACACACACACACACGCTGACACACATATGTGTACCCATGCATACTGATACACACTTGTCCACTTACATCCGAGTGCACACATGTTCAGGGTTTGTGAAAGGTGAGTCACACTTTATAGTGAGAGAAGAAATGAAATGACGTGCATGAGGTTTTTGGCTATTTTTATGGTAATGTGTGTGTGTGTGTGTGTGTGTGTGTGTGTGTGTGTGTGTGTTTGTGTCACTGTGCACATTGCAGTCACGTATTCGTACACATATATATACCATCACTTGTGTGTTATCGAGTTTTATCCAGTATCCTGATGCAGTTGTGACATATTATGACTTTGAAGTGACTAAATCGACTTTGAGCGAATATTTAAGTCTTCTAAAAAAAAAATCTGACACTTTCTCACACTCCTCGCATTCCTCCCGCGGCGCAACAGATGAGGCAAGATTTGACACGAACGACAGCGAAGACGAGACCGAGGCTCGTCCTGGAATGGTTGAAGGTTTGGTCTCAGTCGCTCCTTCAAAAACTTCCTCAAGAGTTTTTTAAGTCGCTCCTTCTTTTTTCCCCCCTTTCTTGTCCTGTGCTGCCGGGGAACGAGGCCGGTGAGTTGCTGGTGGAGGTAAAGAGTTTTGAGCAGCCCTCCGTCCCCCAGGGGCCTCTCCATCTCATCACCCCGCCACTTCTCCGCTCACGGGAAACATGTCAGGTGCGATCCGAGAAGTGAGACAGAGATATTCCAATTAGCCGGAGCTGCCGCATTACAGTGCGCCGCTCTCGAGTCGCGCTGACAGGAGGGGCAGCTGGATGGAAGACTACTTTATTTAATGGGGCCTCGGTTAAGTTGATGGAATGTGAAGCCGGCAGTGAAGTCGGGAGTCTTTTAGGGGGAAACCGTTCGGCCTCGCAGTCACTTTCAAATTGGCCGACATTTAAAAAAAATCTCATTATCTTAAGGCTTAAATGCAGAAGTGCTGAGCAGTTAAAGGTTAATGTGATGTACCATCAGGTCACGGGGAGAAACCTCATGGGTGATAATATGATGTGAGATTATGTAAAAATTTTGACACAGATTTTCAACATGATGTGTGTTAATCAAATGCAATTATTTCTGCTTTAGCAATTTTACATTTATCAAAAGGTTTGGAATCTGATCTGTAAGTTACGCTTGTTTGCTTTCAATAAATATTGTTTATCTTGATTCATATTTTGTGCTGGAGTCTGACATGTGAATTGACAACAATTGAATTGAATTAAATTGTTGTGTTGATGCTGTGTTTTTATTGTGTATTATATTATACAGGGATGTCAGATTGGTCATTTTTATTATATGTGGAATCAAAATGTTTTCATTCAGAAGAACAGGATGAGTTTCCAGAATACATATATTTTTTTAAACTTTGAAAAGTAACTTCATCCAGTCTAATAATCATGCTGCCAACTTCAGCTGCCTAAAATAACTTATTCCCTGACAGGTATCTTGCAGATACGTTAAATAATACAACGAATGTCTAGTTAATGGCATGAAATTAAGTTAAATGTTTTACGACTCTCCTGACAAAACCTTTGAAAGAAGTATCTGGTTTGTAATCCGCCAGTTTCACGTCAAACGTAATCAGCTCCCTAAAAAAACGAAAGAAAAACTATTAGGTCACTTCCCTCCAAAAGTCTAGCGTGACATGTTGGCATGTTTTTAAAACTCCCAGCGAGCGCTTTGATAGTTTTTTCCCCTCCCAACACGTTCCATCGACCTTTTCTGGGGCAAGGTGACGCTATCAGCGCCAGGGATCTTATCAGCTGTGTAATGTGTCATAAGTGGTAATGTAACGGAGGTGTGTGTGTGTGTGTTGGGTGCCGATGTGCCAGTCATCTGGTGCACCCGGTAGCCTGAGGGAGGAGGAGGGGGGGACGGGGAAGAGGAGATGGGCCGTGTTTGATAAATACGGGAAAGATTCCATCTGCAAACAAGGAAAAACGTAAGATTTCTGATTAGGCCTGCATGTCTGAAGGCTGCTCGCGCTTTGGAGGGGCTGAGATTCACGATCTCTGCTCAGCGACAGCTCTTTAAAGTGGCACAGATAGCGACGAGAACGGGGATGTAGTTTTTTTTTTATATAACTGGCGTGTTAGCGAGGTGCATGGGCACCGAGAGGGGAGATCTGCTGCGCTCGATAAAGGGAATAAACTGCGACGCGTCACGCAAAAAAACGCTGATGTAGTGGCAGATCTCGACTGTATGACATGTAGGCAGTACCGTCTCCCCCACCCTGTGTGTGGAGGGGGAGGGGCGGGCACGTGGAATTCTTCTCTACTTGCATCAACAGGTTGCTCGGCTCTTCTTCTCTACCTGTCAGACCCGCAGGGCGAGGTCGGAGCTCGTTTGGTGTGAGCTCTGCACACACGTGTGTGTATGTAAGAGCGGGGGCCACGGGGTCTTACTGTTTACCGTAGACACCACTCAAATCATGCATGCCATTGTGTTTACGTTTGCAGTCCACTGTGTGTGTGTGAACTACTTTTTTTCCCAGTTACTCGAATGCTGTACACTGTTGCGACACATGCTAGCCAGCATGCTAATGTTACTGTTACACACAAGTAGGTTGCATTAGCTATGAATATCCTGGTTCCACATCTGACATCGTTAGCGAGAATAAAAGAGAAATCATTGTCCACGGCTAAACTACATGGAGCCAGTGAATGAATGTAAATTAAACTGTGTTCATGATGATTAGTTAGCACTTTTATCAGATACAGGTAGTGTCAGTTACATTTGGAAAGCTAGCAAGCTAGGTTACATATAATGCTTTAGCTACTTACAGTCCTGTTCCTGTCTGCAAGCAAACATTTAGTGTGGGAAAACATGTAAAAATAAATATGCAGAAATATCGAAGATAGTTAGCGTATTAGATACATTGATAAGTTAGCTAACTTAGCTAGCTGGCGTTGTAAAGGATAACTAGCATGGCGCCAGCACTTTTTTTTTTACACTAGCTAGCTTGTCCAGACTGAGTTCATTAATCGATTGGTCTTAAAACAAAGGGGTTTCCTCAACAAATGAACGTGTCAAAAAAGTAATACTTTAATACTACAACTAGCTAACTGGCTACATGTGAACCTTTAAACTTTCTAACTGTAACGCGCTGCCTTGTTGTTAAATTCAATTTTCAATTCAGACCCGCTTCCTGAGGTCAAAATAAAATCCTACACTGACAGAAAACATGACTAACGCTACAGTTATGTCGGAGCGATTAAAAAATAAGAACAAAAAATTGAGTGCAATGTGCCTAACAACACATGAATGATAAGGTTGTTTGGTCTCCCGATTGCACACAATGAGAGGGAACTGAGTCACACCTCATTTTGGAAAAAGAAGAAGAAAGAAGAAAAGAAGACAAATTTTGGAAGGTGTAACCAAAGCGCAAGAAATGAAGTGCGCAACGGTTTCCCCTCGGGGTAAAATAATATATGTTGGCTTCGATAGAAGCTAACATGGAGTAAAGTGGTGGAGGAGGTGGGGGGGGGGAGACGTTTACTTTCTATTTCTATTTCAGCCACCCTGCGTTTTTTGGAGTGTTTCTCTTTCAGGGATAGTGTGTCGCTCGCTCTATAGAGGGCCTTGTTCCTGGGCCTGTATTGTTTTACCGGATCGCCCCATTGTGCTCTCAGACAGAGCGGGGAGGGAGGGCGGGCGGCGGCGGTGGCGGGGAGGGGGTGGCCCAGTGCCAGCCATGGCTACACCCGCTGCCAGCCTCCCACCAGGACACACACACACACACACACACACACATATATATATGCGGACACACAAAGCAGAATCGAGAAGCCCTGGAAGCGAATTGCGGGCCACCGATGGATCAGAACCACTCAGGCCCAACCGAGGCTCTGTTACACAGGCATGCAAACTCATCTGCGCGCTCGCGAAGCAGCAGTGAGCGTCGACCTGCCAAAGACAATACAAGCCGTTCACACACAGCCGCACGCAAAACACTGGCGATGTAAATCCACAGTTTACACGTGTGAGATTTACGAGTGCAAACAGTGAGGCGAGTCCCTTCGCCCTCATTAGCTGTACCAACAAAAATAATAATAATGATTATTATCATATGTACCACTATTGTTCTTGTTGCCATGGATGCCGCTGTTATTCTTCAGGGTATGATCGCGATAAAGCTCCCGGTGACGTCAAGATCCCTTTCAACAGGCAATAGTGTATGATTTCATTTTCTCTTGGTGACGGAGTTGGTTTGGTCTGGCAAAGTGTTGTCCTTAAGCAAAACAATATACTTTAAACACAGATATTGAAACAAAGAGCAGAGACTCTACAGAGTATGGGAATATTCACGCAGGTATTAAGTTTAAATGTTGGTGACTGCAAATTGAATCCCAGTGCAAGGCCATGTTTTGCAGTTTTAGAGGGAACTCCTTCAGACTATGGAAACTACTACAATCAGTTGTTACAAACTTCAATTCCTATGTGTGTTTTTGTCTCTATACTTGTTCCCTGACCTAAACCAAATCACTTTTGTTGCATCCAACCTCACCACAGATGGGACTCTGGATACGAACCCAAGTGTTTGGTGTGACAGTTGTGCGCTTTGTGCGCTCACTGTCCATCCCAACCCCCTACCTGGCAGCCCCACTGCTGAAAACCGCCGCTACCACCACCCAGTGCGTTGAAAAACTTAACGCCGAGGGGTCCCGACGGGATGAGAGAGAGGACGAGTTGGCGCACGCTTAAGAGCCAAGTTATTACTAATGCTATAACAATTATTCAACAAGTTAATTCATCAAGCAGATGTTTTAAGAGTTAAGCAAAAATGGCTTTATGTTATCTCTATTGGTCAAATGAAACAAGAAGTCCGATGCCGTTTCCCTGTACTACGTGGAATTGAGATGTGTATTTTTAAATATTTTGTTTGTGGATTGAATTCATTTTTCACCTCAGTTAGGACATAGGTTTTTATACAATGCAGTATTCCAGAGTCACTGGAGGAGATGAATGTCTCAGAGTTTACATAAACACGGACTATGCAGCGTGTTGTAAACAAGTTAGACCTGAAGAAATGACTACAAGCAGTTACAAAGCACATCCTACTACAACACGTATATCACACAGACACACACACACACACACACACACACACCATGCAGCAAAAGGCAAAAATACTTTGTGGGTGGAACAATCCTCTCGAAATAGTCACCGTTCCTCATTTGATTGACTTTTACAAGAGAGTTCGCAGACGTGTGCAAGTGACTGCGGGAGGTCTGACTCATCCCGTCACACTTGCCAGGTCTTATGAGAATTAATAAAGATGTAATGATAGCCGTCCTGTGATTGTAAAATACCCAGACTTGGCAACACTCCAGAGGGAATTGCTTCCCCCTTGAAAGATTATTGTTGAATTACACGCAGCAATTTGTGCGTCTCCCCTGATTTTCTTCAAACTTTTCCCTCCTCCCAAAAGGCTTTGATCTGTCTGTCATTTCCTCTTGGTGATCATTGTCTCATGATGACGGCATCATCGTCATGAAAACGGGTGGTGATTAGACTGTCCTAAAACTTCTGTCCTGTATGTCATCTCTGGTTTTCAACCCTTCCTTCCCGATATTTGCGCGCTTCTCCAATTAGTTGTGTCACTAACGCGACAGGAAAATTTGCTTTGCGTTTGCTGTGAACGTAGCATTGGTCTTCATCGAAGTTCATTGAAGTTCTTTCTCTTGGACAACCCATGAGAACTGTTCCAAAAGTCACTGCTGATGAAGTACATATCAAAGTTTGTTTTCAAATGAGACAAAGACGACGCTTCTCTTGAAGACAAACCAGGACAAGCCAAACAGGAAGTGTTTTCACAACTAATTTAAAATTTCCTTTAAAAATGTATTTTCATTTACAAGAGAAAAGGCTTTAAGAATTACAACAAAGTATTTGGTTTGACTATTTTATTTTCCAGAAAAACCACAGTACGTATATTTAATTATATTATTCCGTCTCATATCTGGTAACAGCTGGCTTCCGTGAATGCCCTTAAGCTTTTTAGTTCACAACTGCAGCAAGGTGTGGAGATTGGCCGCGACTTTATGGGCATTAACAACAAGAAAGTCAGAACACGTCTTTACCTCTAGGGCTCAGCACGTTATGGGGCCAACAGTTGGAGCTGAAATGAAGACATGTCATATCTTAAGCTAGAGTAATGAGACGGGTGGCAATTTGTCAATGCTATCCTGTTTTTTTGATTTGGTTGAAGACGTGTGCTCGCCTCTCCGTTGGGTGGCAAACTGCAGCGGTAATGAAGAAATGTGTCGACTCAGAGCAGAGTGAATGGCTCCACGAGCGGGACAATAAACATGTGAAACGCTTTGCACATTAAGGAACGTCTAAATCTCGCTCTGGGGCAAAACGAGGATGTTGCGAGCGGCTTGGCAGACGCTTCTCGTGTGTCATCTTTCTCTCTTAGCCGCTCACCCTCTCCGCTTGCTTCATAGTACGGCACTGGATGAGCCTGAACCGAGAACAAAACCCCCTTTTATAAGAGAGAGAGAGAGAGAGAGAGAGAGAGAGGGAGGATGTTGTTGAATCACACTGCAGAAGTTTGTGTCGTCGTCAGCTTTGTGTGGGCTGGTATGTTTTGTGTCGTGTAAATGATATGTCTGGAGATTTCCTCCACTTCATTCACGTCTTTTGTTTTGCAGGGAGGTGAGTGTTCCCTGTGATTAGACCTGTCACGTCCCCGGCTGATACCGGCCTCGTCTTAATCATCTCATATCGGCTAAGTCTGGGGTCAATCATTCAAAGGATGATGTGATTAAAAGTTTCTCCCTGACCAAAGCTGTCACTTAAGACGGATCGAGATACAGTCACGAACCCGCCGGAGCACAGTATCCATTTCTTTGAACACATCCGTGATGTGCTCGGGGGAGGAGTCTGCTGGGTGTACGCTGCTCGTTCAAGGTGGAAATCGTGTCGTCGTCTGCACGATAAACTTCCTATTAATGCATCCATCCATCGTCTACCGCATTATCCATTTAAGGGTTGCGGGGGCACTGGAGCCAATCCCAGCTGACATTGGGCGAGAGGCGGGGTTCACCCTGGACAGGTCGCCAGCCTATCGCAGGGCCACATACAGAGACGGACAACCATTCACTCCTACGGTCAATTTAGAGTCTCCAATGAACCTAACCCCATTCTGCATGTCTCTGGACTGTGGGAGGAAGCCGGAGAGAACCCGGAGAGAACCCACGCATACACGGGGAGAACATGCAAACTCCACACAGAAAGGCCCTGGTTGGTTTGAACCGGGATTCAAACCCAGAATCTTCTTGCTGTGAGGCGAAAGTGCTAACCACTACGCCACCGTGCAGCCCCCTAATAATGCAGGTGTAGTGAAATTGGCTGCAATTCACCTAGAGGGCAATCAAATAAATTGGAGTGAATGGAGCTAAAGGGCTAGAATAAATATAGTATTGATTAAAGGGGCAGTAAGTGATTTTGGAGAGCTCGTCTCTCTCTTTGTTGTTGCCGCGAACTCCAGTTGCAGCGCCAACCGCCACCACGTCTCTTAAGATGTCGCAGGGTGATGTTTACAGACTGAACTCGCAGTGCCGGTGGTGCGGTCCGCACCATTATCTTGTTTGTCTTCGATTGACAGAGCCAGGGCTGTGGCGAAAACGCTAATTTTTTTTATTGCAAAATGTGTATTGCTTCAGAATCGCTCACTGCGCCTTTAAATATCATAAGTGAAACGGGGGAAAAAATACTAATGTCCCTTTACTTTTCTTACATCAAGGGCAATTTTTTCAGTATCGGGCTAGCACTGTGCTTATGCATGGAGAAGGAGGATACAAATACAAATAAGGCTAATGTAGCAGCTGCTAACGCTCAGGGCCTGGTGAGACCAAAATGGCGTCCGCCGCAAAGTGGACGGTTTCAGTTTCCCCCGTGTAATTTGAGTGGCTATTTTAAAAGAAATACTTGCTCAAGTATTCATGTCTGGGATTTGGGTTGTAATTACTGTATCTTTGTTTAACTCATTTACATTCTGTCATATCTTCACAAGTTAATTAACAAACCACAGTGGTCGAATGAAATGACACCTGCTAACACACACACACACACACACACACACACACACACACACACACACACACACACACACACACACACACACACACACACACACACACACACACACACACACACACACACACACACACACACACACACACACACACACACACACACACACACACACACACACGGTTCTTGGCAGTCACCCCCTGATGCCAGAATGGCTAATTACAGGTGTGGCTGTTTAAGTGATTGGTGTGTGTTTCTCCCCGTGCTTTTGTGAGCGAGGGCTCAGGTGGATACTTAAGCGCTCCTGTTGCCTTTCACTCATACTCCCTGGTAATCCCACAGGCCTTAACGCCAGACGCAGTCGCTCAGTTACTGTCAAACGCACCTCAGGCATTCCTCTCCCCTTGGTATGCTAACTGCTCGGAACGGTTGTATTTTTTTTCAAATCTTGCGAAACGGCCGCCTCCCGGAGGCTTCGGTTCACACGCGCTGGGGAATCAAAACCTGATGAAAGCTATGATAATATTAGTGTGTGGTTAATCTCTGAGTAATCACTGAACTCTTTTACAGAAATATCAAACACTTGCAGCTTTTTAGATATGAGCCTTCTTCACCTGTTCTATACCATATTTATCTTCAGCTTGTCAAGCAAATTAATGTCAAGAAAATCTAGAGATGCACGTCTTTTTCATTTATTGTTCTATGAAAGTTACGTACTGCAGCATGAACAATTTTGTTTACTTCACGGCAAACCAGTCGACATGGAATTTATAATTATGCCACAATTATATTAATGCCACAGTATTGACATTTTATGACCTTTGAATATTTGTTTTGTCTCGCTCCAACATGTTGAATCCATCAACACACTGTATCCTTGTGTTTCAAGTTGCAGAGGAGACTAAAAGACTTTCTTTGTCTTCATCGTTTACAATTTCAGCTTCTTTATTTCATTTTTCAAAAATCTTGATCGGTGTTGCAAAATTGAGAACGGTTATTTGAAATGATAGAAATAGTTTTGTGGCGCACGTTGAGGTAATTTGGATGACTTCTTGTGCCGTTTGGGCCGTTTCCCCCCCCCGACATAAAGTCAGGCTTTATTGTAATAAAACAGATCCTTCTCTCCTCCTATGATCGAGAGTTAAATAAGCCCGGCGACTTTTATGAGGATTCGGTGAGTTCTCGGCTTTGACCAGGCAACTTCCGCTCCGTGGAATCTCACAAAACTGGGCTTGATGACCCCGCGCCTGACTCCTCTCCTCTGGTGGCGTCACACTCTTCATCTCCAGGTCCTGACATCCTCTCGTTGATCCGCAGGTTAACACAGGCGGAAAAGGTGACGCTTGACCCGTGAATCAGTCCGCATCCGTCCGCTCTCACGTCACGTGAGCGCTCCGCAGTGTAACCGACACGCGGGCCTCCGCCGGGCACCTAATAATACGGATCATTCCTTTTATTCGCTCGATATAATTTATTAACAAGCGCAAACTAAATGAGGCCTCGCTCCTCGCGCGTGATGGAGAGGAGAGCGAAAGGTCTCCTCTCAGATGACGGCGTGTTTATGCTGCCTAATCTCAAAGGTTTTTTTTGTTTTTTTTAACCATTGTGGAGGGAAGTCTTTGTGTTGCGCCCCCCCCCCCCCCCCAAAAAAAGGCTACTCAATGTAAATGAATAGGGGATCAGGGTTAACCCCTCTAGGGAATGAGTGTGTGTGTGTGTGTGTGTGTGTGTGTGTGTGTGTGTGTGTGTGTGTGTGTGTGTGTGTGTGTGTGTGAATCTAGTTCAGCCATCTTAATCCAGCACCCAGACTCTTGGCTCCTTGGCTCATCAAAGTGAGAGGCCAGCAGTAGCCAGCCCAGATTTAATCTCTATGTGTTTGTTTGTATGAGAGTGTGTGTGTGTGTGTGTGTGTGTGTTTGTATGAGAGTGTGTGTGTGTGTGTGTGTGTGTGTGTGTGTGTGTGTTTGTATGAGAGTGTGTGTGTGTGTGTGTGTGTGTGTGTGAGAGAGGGGGGCCACGCACTGTGGCCTCTTCATACGCTCAAGGGCTTTGCGGTGCAATGGCGGCGCTGACCTAACGTTAGCATCGATTCTATCTTCTGGTCAACAGCGAGGCCGAGGGAGATCCCGTTGTTGTCGCATTCACACGCTCGCAGCGGCGGCGGTTGGCGGCGGTTGGCAGCGGTTGGCGGCGGTTGGCGAGCGCCGTCAGCTGCAGATAAACCGACACAGGTCTGACTTTGCACCTCTCGGCGAGAGCAAACACGCCGACAGGTTTTTTTTCGTGTCGGATAAGAGGCGGAGTTTGTTTTTCTGAGATACTGTTGAAGTTGTTGTCCAGGGTTCAACCAACATCGGGTTGAGAAAGTTAATAACGATACCGATCTTCATATACCACGTTGAGCTCAATTTTGTGAGACTTAATTCACCAATCCCACTTTATTTTTATCCTTATTTTGCCTTTTTGTTCCACTTTTCACGTATGTATTTTTACTCATAACTCATAAAATGTGATGCACCTCAGCACAGCGGCCTCTGTTTTCCAGAACGTGCAACCCCTTTGGGTGTGACAAACGAATTTGGACGTGTGCCCTGATTTAAAAAAGTGCCGTGCAGGTGTCTCTCTGCGACACGTGCCTGCAAAGCATTAAAACATGTTAACAATCTCATGTGTACGAGATGTATTCTCATCGGAATCTTTACTGTTTATATTTGTATAAGTGAATCTTTTTGTCATTTTTCTGCTGGTGTGATGCAGGAATGGAAATCGACCCGCTCAAATGGAGTTCCTTTCGTCACACTGGGGTTTTTCTTTTTGCCAAGACACATAGATCACCTGATATTACATTCCTTCAACTCACCTGACACACGGCTGTAAATCACAGCATGAAAGGGAAAGTTAATCTGTTGTTCTCTCTCT
Source organism: Scophthalmus maximus (assembly GCF_022379125.1). Lineage (NCBI taxonomy): Eukaryota > Metazoa > Chordata > Actinopteri > Pleuronectiformes > Scophthalmidae > Scophthalmus > Scophthalmus maximus. Next base: position 22,830,025 of record NC_061526.1, read on the forward strand.
CTCTGCCTCTTCCTACAACTTTAATGTCTTTAAGCTCATGTGCCAAAAAAGGAAAAAAGAGCCAGGACTATTTTACGTCTCCAAGCACCGAGTCACTAAAGGTCAAACCACTTAACAGTCTCCATTTTGCCTCTTTTAACAGTTTTGTTTTGGTGTGATTGCGGGCGGATTCCCTCTCTGACGGACGCTTTCATCCTCTCTCTCTGTGCATGATTACGAGTAAAACGCTTTTCAGGCCCCGAAAGTGTGCGCCGTTAATTTCACCAGCGCTCCCCGAGGTGTTATTTACCCGACGCGTCCGAGGTCCAATCAGCGGGGGCCGTCGCGCCTCATCAGGACACAGGGCTAAATGGATTAAGGGGCCTGATGAACGTTTCCAGGGAGGAGAGTCCGCGTTTCCTCGGAGCCGTATCTGCACCGTGCAGTTTTTCCTGCGCCGAAACACGTCCTCTTGCCAGCGAGAGAACAACTTGCGTAACTTTCTTAGTTATTGTGGAGATTAAATGTCGTCTTTTGTCTCAAAGGACTATTCATAACTCAGGCACCGGATTTTAAGGTTAGACTAATATTTGCAGATGAAGTTGGCTTTTATAATAGAATATAAGGTTTTATTTAACCATTATGAGAAAAAATGGTCAACTCCTTTGTTTGTCATTTTTCTTTTCTTCAGACATTTGTGTTTGATTTCAAACGACTATTTACAGACTTACGGTACAGACAGTTTGAGGGTCGACGACTTTCCCACGCAAGTCACAAGTGTTGGGTTTATTACCCAAAATGTTTTTTAAAAATACAAGAAATATTACCACAAAAATGGAGGGAGAAGAGTTTCCAGGTGGGACGACCAGTGTTGGGCGGACACTCGCCATGAAGGCCCCTCCCCTCCATTCTGACAGAAAGTTGCTGCAGAAGTGAGTCAAATGAATATTGCTGACAATACGACAAACTACCTGTTGCACCGTAGTCTCGTCTTTGTTTCCGTCTAAGGTTGATTACGTGCTGATGGAGCAAAGAACAACTGTGCTGCGTTGCCTCAGAATCGCTCCCGTTTGCGCTTGTTACCATGGACGCACAGACAACAATCATTTTAACAAAATAAAAAACAGAATATAAAATGTTATCAGACTTCAGCACTCGCAGCCGTGCCGATCGATCGTCTTCCCCCGTCCTGGGACAAGGGAGTGGATTCAACTAACGTCCCGTTCACTGGAGCCCGTCAGATAATTCCCACGGTTCCGTCCCTTCTGTCCTTTTGTCCGCTCTCACTTTCACCCCTCCATATCTGCAACTGATGACACTAATGCACTTCTTATCGTCAAGTCCAGGTTGTTTCGTTTTTTTTTAAATTTTAATTAGGCGAGGGTGGGACACAATGGGGCCTGTTGCTATCTGCAGCGCTCACCTCCGTGAATCCAGCTGTTTTTGTTTTTTTTAAAAGGGTCATTCTCCTCCTCATCATCATCAGCTGACCCGTTGTCCCACTGTCTTTCTCCAGAGAACCGTTCGGGGGTCCTGGTTCCCACCGCCCCGCGGCTCTCTCAGGAGACCAATACGGGCTGATGGGCAGATAGCGTCACTGCTTGGCTGCAGAGGAGAGGGGAGGGCAGGGCTGGAAGGGGAGGGGAGGGGAGGACACCGGCGAGTTAATGGGACGAAATGAGGGCCAGGGGTGGGAGGGGTGGGGGGTGGGGGTGAAAAGGGTTTCATGTGGGTTTAGATAACAGTTTTTTTGGAAAGGGGGCTCGACCGCTGACTTCTCATATCAGTGGCGTTAACCCACACAGGCTGCAGAGGTCCCAGACCGTGACCCCTCATCAGTAACCTTGACGCAGGATCAACATCAATAAGGCAATAATGGACAGGGAGCATGAGCTGCCCCCAGAGAGAGTGTGTGTGTGTGTGTGTGTGTGTGTGTGTGTGTGTGTCTGCAGGGACACTGCAAAACTTACGGCCGCTGCCGTAATCTGACCAAAACATATTCTGTCTAAAAATGTTTGGGTCATAGTGACGGCTGTGGAAATGAAGAGTTATTTTTATTAGACTTCAAATTTTGGCCCCCGTCATGTAACAGTAGGTGCCCGGTCATAACAGAAAGTATGAGAGTGCTTGGTGGCACTTTTTAAGCTACCAGTTGATTTTTGTGAAACAATTAAAATGGCCGCAGGAGATTGGGAAAACTATAAAACCTAACTATGGATTTTATAATAAGAAGGAGGATGCTCAATGTTCCAGGAGAGTAACTAGTTCAACTAGTTGAACGCCAAAATCTGAGTTGGCCCCTCCGACTGTCTAGAAGGCCGAGTCGTCTCATCCGCAGTTATTTGTCTCCATCAAACGAGATTTTATCCAACCAATGGTGAGTCGCTTGAATACTTTCAAGAAGTATTTCTAAGACTTGTGAAACTTCTTGGACACTGGGTCAAAGCTGAAGCAACTAAACATGTATTGCATTTCATCTAACAGGATTTGATTAACTCTGAGACAACAATACAACTCCTTGTTGCATCTTAGCGTAGCTCCAATATAAATATTGGAAGATCTCATTTATCACCAAATGTTCAGGAGTCAAGAAAACAACTCCCGTGTTTTTCTACATCTTACTAAAAATGTGATTATACTTCTCGAGTCTGGAAGTGTAGACTTCAGATACAGACTTTTTCAAGACTTCACGACTGTCTGATGAGAGTTTGCTCGAGTCTTGACAGCGACGGGAAAGTGAAAGGTCACATTGCCGTTGCCCTCTGCAGGCCAGGCGGCGACTCGGAGAGAGATAGCGAAGGGCGTGAATTAGATGGAAAAGGACGACGGCCCTCCCTGAGGAATATCACGAGCGTCGCTCTCGTACACAACCAATCGGAGATTCCTCGTGTTGCATGTGCGGCAGATGAAAGCCTTCCGATCCCCCCACCCCCCACCCCACGCCGCGTTTCCTCTGCGTAAATAAGTAGGTCACCTCTACGAGTCATTAGCCTCATCAGTTTCCATTACATATTCATGTGGGGAAATGAGTTTACATGTGGCTCGCCACCCCACCCTCCTCCTCCTCCTCACCCCGCCACCTCGTCAGCGCACATGAAAGCTCGGGCGTAAAAAAACAAAACGGGGGGCATTCTCTCGTCCGCGGGCCGATTGCGCGTCTCCCCTGTGGTCCCGGTTTGTATCGCGGCGCATTCAGAGCTCCCGGAGGACCGCCCTCCTTTTGTCAGCGCTCGGAGGAGTTAAATCGTATATAAAACAAATTAATTGCCCCTGTTAGATCACTCAAGCACTCACCCAGGGGAGCATGTGCTTATCACACACACACACACACACACACACACACACACACACACACACACACACACACACACACACACACACACACACACACACACACACACACACACACACACACACACACACACACACACACACACACACACACACACACACACACACACACACACACACACACGGTGCTCGTAGCGTTCCTGTGCTTGCCAGCCTCAGCCCTCTGTGGGATTGGGGGGAGTCAGGGGGTGACTCCTCTCCATCTGTTGGTCCTGACTCCTCGCTTTAATTAAGCACACCCGTCCCTACCTACCTATCCCATCTCTGCCTCCCTCCATCTGTCCCCCACCCGAGTCAAACGTGTCCGATAGGGACCCCTCAAGTTGTTTATGGGGGGGCCAATCCGCGTGGCCCTTTAGAGCTGGAGTACAGTGGTGATTCTCTTTCTCTTTTTTTTTACAGCCCCCCCCCCCCTTCATTCAAGCTTGATCCTCTACTGTAGAGGTCACTCTGATTGCAACCTTTATGGCTAACGGCTAACGGCTGCCAGCGCAGCAGGCCCCGGCCGACTGCCGTTTTACGGCCCTGTAAGTGTGTGTTTGTGTTTGAGTGTGTGTGTGTGTGTGTGTGTGTGTGTGTGTGTTCTGAGGCGTTTATTGCCTCGTAAGAGTGTGCGCTTAACGGGATTACACCAATTTATTGTGTGCTGATATGTGGGGAAGCAGAGGCGGGACGTACGGGACATTTATTCAAGAAGAGTTTGAGATATTTTTTGGACTAGATTCCAATTTTGTGAAACCTTAATGTTCAATATGTATAAAGGAAATATAACTTTTACTCCTCTGTATTAAATTATTGGCTTATATGCACAACATCTCGCTGTTGTCAGGCGAAACTCTTGTTAACAAAGTACATTTTCCTCCTGACAAAGGAACATTGTACCTCTAACGGACTCAATGTTGACTCTCTCTTTGGTGTTAAGATCTAAAAGTCCTCAGACAAAGAGTCTGATGAGTCTGAATGGTTGAAATTCAACTTATTTAAAAGATATAATGTCCAATAACTAAATATATATTCAGTTTGATAAGGACGTAACGTATCATTTTAAGGACTTTAACTTGCAGTATAACAAAAAAAACTTCACTTAAATATTCTCATCAAAAGTACATAAATGTATTTATTATTATTATCACTGATGCCTCATGATGTGGGCAGCATTTTAAAGTTGCAGCTGCTCAAGAAGGAGCTAAAATTAATAATTCACTCAGTCTTGGATGTTTTAATCAATAAAAGTTGATAGATCATATTATACAATGGTCCGCCTGTTTGTAAAATACTGAAGCCTCCAAATAAAGGATCGATTCAAATTAAAATGTAAAATATAAGTAGCATAAATGAAAAGTAGTAAAATACAAGTAATCAGTAAATCACTCAATAAAATTTATTTCACTTTCAATCAATTCTACTGTCAATATTTCCTACCTTTCCCTTTTTTAAAAACTTTCTTAATTAACAAATTTGACTTTTTGTCAGATACAGCATCACTACCTTTACTTCCTCCATCAATGAAGAAAATATATTTAATATATGAATCAGATCTAGTCTGGTCAGCGTTGTCATCCTCTGAAATAATATATTCAATAAAGTTTGTGTGACTTCATGTTCGATCAATAACATTTGGTGTTTCAGTGGACAATTTTTTGAAGCATCTTCAGACACTTTTACCAGAAAAAAGAAAAGAAAAGCGGTATCATCTGTCCGAGGCCCCCTGATGCCACCGACACCCGGCGGTGGGCGTGTTTACAGGGTTTTTGTGTCGACTGTATTCAGTCTCATTTACCTCCTCCTGTGTGTCTGCGTTGTCTCCGGGGTCGACTGGAACCTGCGCCGGCACAATAAAACCAAATTGGCTCCTTGTTTTCATGGCTGTCAGCCCATACAGAGCCACGAGTGGTCAACACACACACACACACACACACACACACACACACACACACACACACTCATAATGTTAATTTAGCCCCCTGTTGTTTTATGCCCATCTCCATTGTTTGGCAGATTAGCTTGTTGACCCGTCGCGTCGGGCTCGTGAGCAGAGGAACTGACGGACCCTTGGCTTTTATTTCAAGGATTCAGTGAAGAAGTCATTTCTGACAGAAAGTAATTTGATATTAGGAAATTTGTTGTGGACCTTTGTCATAATTAAATAAAACATTTTGGCCATAAAAACTTACACAATTCTTAAAAGAAATTAAAAACATGTGGAACTTCTGTATTATGTCTTATGTCAGTTAAAATAAAAGACATGAAAATGGAAAGCATGAAAGAATTGAATAAAATATACATACACAAAATGACTATTGATTATTAAATCTACTGAAGGAATAAATGTCTTTACACAATTTCATCTCATTTCTCAGGATTCGCTTCAACAGTTTCTGCCTCATGTCACTAACAGTACATCTGCCGAGCGTGGTGATGTTTTCATGAAACCGGAAAGAGAAGAAAAAGAGAGAAAGAGTTGAATCAATAGGAGGAGGGCCTGTGATGATCACCAGGCGTGACCGGTGGAAGGGATTCGGGCCCCTTTGGGCCCCTCTGCGGAGGCCCAGGTGGAGCGACCTGTAACGTCCACAAACGCAGCGACACCCTGGGCCGAGCGGAGCTGGTGGGGCCCTTCAGGAGGAGGGGGGGGGGAGGGGAGGAGGGGGAGGAGGCCCCCAGCAGGACTAAACAAACTCCTCCGTCGGAGCCTTAGCAATGCAAATGAACGTAAATACCTCAACTGTGTGTGTGAATGGACCAGCCCCAGGGGGCTAACGTACCCCTGTAATCAGCCGACCCCGGAGTAGTGTGAGTGTGTGTCTGTGTGTGTGTGTGTGTGTGTGTGTGTGTGTGTGTGTGTGTGTGTGTGTGTTCCCACTCGCCTAATAAGCTAATTTAGCCCAAAGGCCGTGAGTGTGTTTATCAAAGACATTCTTCTGTCTCACTCATCCATCTCGAAAAAACCCTTTGAGTCTTTTGAGTGAAACTGCCAAACGTTTAACAAGTCGGACAATAAAGACTTGAATTAAATCAAATCTGCCGCTCGACATCAGGAACTTCTCACAGGAACCAAGGCAACTTTGTCTTTTCCCCTTCTCTCCCCTGCTTCTCAACGACATGGGGGCCCGGTCATCACCGGAACATCACTTACTAATGGCGACGACCAGTCAGCGGCTGTGGAGTGTATTAATATTAGGACTGTAAGATAAATGTCTTCTCCGTGAAAAGACGGCCCCCCCAGTTGCTCTGAGAGCAGCGGGGGCCGCCAAGCGGCGACACAATCAGGAAACAATGCGAGGAACAGTAGCAGGTCCCGGGATTAGACGGGAGGTCAAATGTTAATGTGCCCCCTTATCGTGGTTTTAAGGCCGAACACGTGGAGGAGGTGTGTGTGTGTGTGTGTGTGTGTTTATAACTGGATAGGCTTGTTTCTCCGCAAGCGGGGGGGGGGGGGGGGGGGGGGGGGGGGGGGGGGGGTACCTCCAGTATTCCAACTTAAAGCACAGAGGAATGTGAGCTATGCCCGAGCTGTCGTTGACTGAACGCAGGACACACACACACACACACACACACACACACACACACACACACACACACAAACACACACACACACAAACACACACACACACACACACACACACACACACACACACACACAAACACACACACACACAAACACACACACAGACACACCAAAAAAATCGGTGTTGCTTTAAAGAAGAAAAAAACTATTACTGTTTATGTGTGCTAAGAAAAGCAGCGACAAAATTGTTATTAAAGCTCAAATCAAATTCAATCCGAAAACGTGAGGAAATCAAAATTGGGAAACAACTGTTTCAGCATATCTTTATAAAATGATAAAATGTAAGGCGGCAACGTTGTAATGGCCACACACACACACACACACACACACACACACACACACACACACACACACACACACACACACACACACACACACACACACACACACACACACACACACACACACACACACACACACACACACAGAGGTTTAGTTGCAAGCAACATTGCTATGACTGTTCCATTTCCTCTCCGGAAAAAGTCTGGGAGAAATTGGGTGCGGACGTTTTTTCCGGAGTTTGCCTTTTTTCGCATGTGACAAACGCAGCAGGAGCTTGTCAGAGTCGGACGCGCTCACGCCAACGGGAACATTTCCGGAACGTTCCGGGGAGAGCACGCGGGAGGCGGGACGTGCCGACGTTAGATGTTTTCCATATTTACCGGCGGACAGCTTCTAGTTTTTTCGTGATGCCGGACTTTGCCTGGCCACTTTCAACAGTTGGCTCCGTGTATTTTTTTTAATTGAATTGTAATCTATTTAATGCGGAGCAGATGACCAGCATGTAAGTGATGGGCAGGTGCGTTACGCCGGCTTCACTCGGCTGTTTTCCTCGGATGAATCTGGCACAGAAAGTAGAAACTCCGGTTGTGTTGTGTGTTTTTCTCGGCGCTCCGTGATCTGTCATTATTATTGTGATGGCCTCTCCCCATGGTTTCATTCACCTGGCTCCTCGTCGGTTTGATTTCTTTTCCGCTCGCCGCCGCTATTGTCTCATTCCCACACAACACCTTTCTGTCTTTTGGGGGCTCGTCGCTCCTTTAGAAAAAGGAAACGACGACGGCGACTCCTCGTGTGAAGCACAACATTTTTCGATCTGATTGTCGTCTGATGTGTTCCAGCTTCGCCGTTCATATCCTGACCCCCTGTGGACCGGCCCGGATAATGACTCTGAGAAAACCCCAGACGGGCCATTGGAACAAACAAGCCTTCCCCCGTGCACGCGAGTGGCAACACACACACACACACACACACACACACACACACACACACACACACACACACACACACACACACACACACACACACACACACACACACACACACACACACACACACACACAACTGCTTCGCCCGGTCCGTCAGATCCTCCGCGGGAAAACCGAGGCCCCTCAGACGAGTAGCCCTAAGAGCTTCCGACATCCTTCCTCCTCCTCCTCCTCCTCCTCTCCCCCCATCTCTCTCTCTCCGTAATGAGCGTGATTATCAATCCAAACAATAGTTACGATAATTGCGAGCATTAAAGGGGGGGGGGGGGGGGGCCGTCTTCCAGGAACTTCCTGTGACATTTCTCCGCCGCTTCCTGCTTCCTCTCTCGCGAGCGAGTGGGAGTGCAGGAAAGGGCGGGGTCTTCCGTGACTAATCGCCGCGGCCCGGCGAGGAGCTAATGGGCTAACGAGGTTTAGTAATGTACCATGACATAATGAGATTATGTCGGTCTCTTATTATAAAGAGGTGAGCGCTATGGAGGTTGTGATGGGCAGCGGAGTGAGGTCTTATCAGTTCGGCGCTGCCCTCGGGGAGTTGGTGTCTTCTAATGTTCCTCGAACGCAACTCTAATGTTTCATGTGCGTCTTGTTTATCTCGATGTTTCGATGATGGAGAAGTTTGTCTGCACTACATTTCTCCAGAAGTGGCTGTGGGTAAAGGCTGCGGCTGCGCCCGCATCATGTTCACCCCCCCCCCCCGCCCCCGCCGCCAAAAAGAAGCTGAAGTCAACACCGACTCATCATCAGCTATTCTTACCCTGAGAATCAAAACAAAAGGAGGCCGTCGTCGCCGCCGCGCACACGGACGCTTTTTCTCACACTCTCTGACATGTTTACACTCCAAACAAGAGCCGCCGAGAAAGACTCTCGTCAGCAGGCCTGACCCCCCCCCACCCCCACCCCCCCATCCCAACGGCGAGCTGTCACACGCATTTTTCCATCTTTGCATTCTCAACCTACTTGAGGCACGACGTCACGGCGCTGGCATGGGGGGGGGTGCAGCACTTGGACCGGCACCGAGGAAGTGGTTACAGGGGTTTTGCTTCTTTTTTTAAAGAATGGAGAGGTAACTGCAGGAGCCACACCTGAGGACGAGTGAGATGTCTAACACGTACAAACGCTAGGAATGTACCGCACTACTTCTCCAAATACACTTCAACATTTACTTTTAGGTGGAACTTCTACCTCTGTGGTACAAGGAGAAAATTTTACGTGAAAGTTTGCATAAAAACTTTCCTATATGGGTTTGGAAAAAACCCTCATCCTTCCCAGACATTGGATTTCCCTAACATTTGCACGGCGACAAAGCTGAAAACCCGAATCCGATGCTTTGGAAATATGATGATTTTCACCAGGAAGCAACAATACTATGATTAGACGACACTTCGGTCCTCGTTAATCACAACAGGAAGTTCACACAATGGTTCAAAGACACACACACACACACACAAATATTCTGACTTGTGAGTACATCTTTTTTTATCTCTGTCCCCACATCATCATGTCGACCTGCTTCCACATTCTTGCTGCCACTCAAACAACCTGTCTGCAGTTCTGGCCTCTCGCTGGCGTGCGCAGAACATCGCGTCGCATCTGATTACCGACTAATCTTGTTGCTCTCGCTCGGGTGTTTCCTCGTGCGCGATCAGGACGGAGATTAGCGCGAGAGCCGATCGCGCCGCTGTAACACAAGTCGCCCGGCGACGGTGTATCATACAGTGCAGGCCCAGCCCTGCCCTCCATAACCCCGCCCCCCTTCCCCTTCCCCTCTGTGCTCATTACCCATCATCCTCCCTCCCGTCTCCACTGCTCATTAGCGATGCATGGAGCAGCCTTTGAGCAAGACGCGTCTCTGCATTGTCAACGCCGCCGCCGGTGACAGATCCGCATTCTTGTCACTGTTCTGACGAAAAACAAAGAACGGTTACTTCAGGGACTTTCTTTTGAAAGGTGTCGCGCATTCGCTCCCTTATCATTATTATCTGCAGCTGTTTGGCACTTCGCTCAGCGAGACCGACGGGCTCGCGGTGACACGCGCCAAAATACGTGGCGGCGTCGGCAGCGGCGCCGGAGGAGCCATGCTCGTCACGTCCGGGGAGGATGGATCGCAATCACAACAGTGGACCTGCCGCCGTGTGCATGTCTCGGGCATAGCAACGCGGTTAGCTTAGCTTTGATGGCGCGTAGTCGGACAGAGGTTTTTTTTACCCCTGATAGTGAAATACGGGGAAGGCGCTCAACAAAAAACACACCCGTGATTATTGAAGAGACAAAGTACCACTCTTTTGAACTTTAAAAAAAAAATCTGACTCGCAAAAGTCGATTTTGGCTCGTGTCCCCCAAAATGGAGGGCCCAAAAATCTTAGCGCAGTTAGCTCCACGCTAATGCTCACTATTCCACATAGAAAAATGGGGGGGGGGGGGGGGTCATGTTGCTAAAATGCTCACCTGAATGGTCATAAGATGTTTTCAGACATGAACTGTGAAAGAAACACTGGTGGACGGCTGCTTCCTCTCCTGATGGTGACAACGCTGTCTGGAGCGGGTCGCAGCGCAGCTTCGCCCTGGCTCGTAGTGAGAAACCGACTTTTATTTAGGGTGACGGTACGCTCGAGCAAAAAAAAGAAAATGTGTGAAATGGAATATTCTCCGTTTTGTGCGGCGTGGGTTGTTCCGCAAAGTGGAGCAGTTTGTGTGAATACACTGTAAGTGTGTGTGTGTGTGTGTGTGTGTGTGTGTGTGTGAGTGTGAGTGAGTAAGGAGCTGGAGTTTGTAAATATGCGTAGGTGAGAATATCATCATCCCAACCACACCTATTTTTAGAGCTATGTCACCCTAAACTGAAAAGAAAGAAAAAGACTTGCCTTGCGAAAAAAAAGAAGAAAAAGAACAAACCACTCCCAGTGGTGCCACACACACACAACACACACACACACACACACACACACACACACACACACGGCCCACAACAACCTGACCTCCACGTACCAAACAGGAATAAATACATTATTAAAAAAAGGGAATGTGGTTTATTGTCTACCAGAGAAAAACAGAGACCAATAACATCCTAAATAATCTTTGACCATTTTTTTTTTTTGGTGTTTTTAACGTGACGCCAGACGGAGCTTCTTCTGTCCCCGGTGTTTGCTGATGCCACGGTTTCCCAACATTTTCTCCCCCGGACGCCGGCCTCTGTGCCTCGCGACCTTCACCCACTCCCGCCCTTCACGTCGCCGCCTTCTCAGTACAGTAGCAGAGACGGCGAGCCACTTCAAGGAGTGTGAAAGCGGGCTTTCAAACCCAACGCCGCCTCCCTTCAACCTCTCCGACGCCCCCTGAGCGTCGAACAAGACTCTCTCTCTCTCTCTCGTGTCTCATTCCATCACAGGAAGTTGTGGTTGAGGAGACGTCAGCGTCGTCAAACTACTACAACTTAAACGTTCTTTTCTAGAAACCCGCGTGGAGCCCGTCGGCCCCGTGCGGGGGGAAGGAGGGGTTCATTGAAAAGTCCCGCGGCTGCCAAGAGTTCAACTGCACGTGGACTTTATTGAAAAGAATTAATCCAATACAATTGTAGATTTCCAAAAAATCTAATTTCCATTAGAAGAAGAAGGCTCACTTGATTGTTCCTTTTTTTAAGGGAGTGAGACCTCCCTCCTATAACAGGATGCTCGAAACTAAAGTACAAGCAGCCAGTCACGTGGCTTACAACTTCTTTCTTTTTTTGGCTTTAACTACATATAATGAAGCAGTGGCTTCTTGTGGTCAACAAAAGAGTCATTTGGTATTATTTGACTTTCATCCAGTAATGTGCAAGGAAAAACACAAACATATAAAAAAAAAAGCATGAACATTTTTAAGTAAAACAATTTTTTCCTGCTTTCCAGTTCTGTAAATGATATCTCAAATTTAACATACAAGGCATTTTGCAGGTGCCAGCTTAAGATACATCAACTCTATCTCAATAAAAATGGTGTTTTCACCTCTAATACATTTGAAGTTTTTATATCTATGTTGTTTTTTGACTAAAGATTGTCAAGTCTGTGATTCAACGACCGACCACGATTCCAATTTCACGCAATACAATAATACAATTAAAGGAGTAGTAGACGTTTTCGCTTTCCTGTTAAGAGATTGATGCCCCAGACAGATGATTTTAGGAAAAAGGACAAATGTGCCTGTAAAAGTTTGGAAATGGTTGAGAGGGGAAATTTGTAAAGATGACATATTTGTCATGCCGAGGACAAAGAGACGCCGTTCGTGTGGCAAAGCCGAGTCTCAGAGGTCGACTGTGGAATCTCGACGGTGCGGGAGAGTAAGAGAGATACTTCGGGGGGGGGGGGGCTTCAGAGAAATTAAACTAATATCACTCTCCGTCTGTAGAGGCTGATATTTCATTTACCGGCGGGGACTGAGGTGCTGTGACCCCCCCCCCCATCTCCCCATCCCAACAACGCCACCGCCGCCACCTCAACCGCCATGTCTGTCAGTGGCTGGCCCTGACGCTCCCCTGCAGGTGATAAGAGATTAAACCTATTCCATTTCATGCCTCAGGCTCCCAAATACAATCCATGTGGGGCTACTCCAGGCCCCGCTCGCCCCCCACCCCCCCTCTTCATCACGCCCCCCACCCCACCCACTCCTCTGGGCCCCCTGCCCTGGGTAGAAAGCTGGCAGCGGCTGCCCCAGTCCACTGGGCTAAGCCGCCGAGATGGAGGCCTGCAAGATTACAGGCCATCTGAGGAAATTACTGTGTGTGTGTGTGTGTGTGTGTCCAAGAATGTGTATGTGACAGTTTATGTGTGTGTATAATAGGGTTATGTCAGCTTAGGTGGTCCGTGCGCTGTATTTAACACCATATTGCCTTCTCCTTTTCACTTATTAAAGTTTAGAAAGTATCTCTGAAGCATAATTGCAACCGAGTACACGCGCTGATTGCGGAGCATCTCACCTCCAGGCTCCAGCCGCGCAACACACACACACACACACACACACAAAAAACACAAATTCATAAATCCCACTCCAGTGCGTTGCCCGTGTTATTTCTTGGGAGTCAGGAAATGTCCGGGGTGCTTCCCGGGCCGGTCGCATTCCTGCACTCCAACCAGGAGCGGTGTCAGAGGCGGAAATGAGAGAAATCGAACCCGCCGGAGCTTCCTCAAAAAAGGTGGGGCTTCCCGGACTCAGGAAATGGGAACGGACCCCTGGCGTTTAAAGGGAGCCCTGAGTGACCGGAGCTCGCGGCTCCGCGGAGGCCTCTGTGGCCCCTCCGCACACTCGGCCCCACATCAAAGAGCCACGGCGTTTAAGAGGAAACACATTAGAAGACGGAGGAGGAGGCCGAATTCAAACCGACGCCGTTCGTCTCTTTGGAGCGTTTCCTCCTTGGGCGGGTCCATCTTCACCTCCGTCTCTCCTGGTCAAGTCCCGGATGTAATTTGTCACGAATCAGCTTTTGATGGTGGCAACAGATAAAACTGACTTGACACCATCGAGCGCCGCCGGGGCCGTCGCTCGCGCTGATTAAAGAGAAGACGGGACGGCGCGCCGATGTTTTAATTCATTTGAGAGTCCATGTTTCCTCCTCCTCCGATCACGACCGACGCACCAGTGACATACGAGTCAAGGCAGCGTGTTTCTCACTTCGTTAGCGCCGTGAAAGCGAAAAAGACTTCGACTTCATTCGTCTTAGACAACAACCAGACCGAAGCTTTGACTTTCCGTCGCAGACGATTTACTCCACGCTACATATCTAAAATCGCACAGTTTTTGATTTATTGAAATGTCCCGACAGCTGTTGGATGGATTAGCACGAAATGAAAACAGGCATGTTGCTCTCAGGATAAACTAACAACCCAATAATTGTATGTCGCGATAACTGTAAATTAGCAAATGTTCCAATGTTACAGACAGGATGCTAACATTGTTAGCATGCTGATATTAGCATTCAAATCGCTGCGGCGCTAATTGTACAGTTTCATTGAGCTGCTAGCATAGACTTATCACTCAGTAGGTGATTATTCTTCATGACGAAGTCCCAATAGTGGACATAGTTTAACAATTTGTCAATATTTCCCAATAATTTGCTTTTTAAGTTTAAAGGCATTAAATCACAATTAGTTTTCAAATCTTTTTTGCCAGACTTGTGCATCTGTGCAAGAGGCGACATGCTCTTATTAGCACTTTTCTCACTTTGCCATGCATCGGTGCATTTGAAAAGAAAGAAGAAAAGCAGGGGCTCAGCACTTTCACACAGTATTTTGTTTCACTCGTCAAAGCGAACTCTCCGTCTTTAAAAGTTCGACGGGTCACGAAGCCGAAACTCGCCGTCATAACAGAATCATCCCTGCGTTGAGCCCCCCCCCCCCCCCTTCTTGTTTCCCCTTTCAAAGAAATACCGTGCAAGAGTTCCACAATACCCAGCTCCAGTAAACCTGCTGCGTGCTTCTAACAGGCCAACAGCAATATTCCTCCGACGACCCCGTAAGCGCCGCAGATTACCTCATATACCTTACGGACATATTAACAACTTACTTAGCCTTTCACTAGAATCGTCATCCCAAAAAAATATATAGATTTATTGCCTGCTTAGGCACTAGAGCCTGGATCATCTTGCGCTTATACCTCATACTTTCTATTTTCAGACGGCGATATCGTTTGTGGCGGGGGGAAGAAAAAGTTGAGCTGTAAGTTACTTGGAATGTCCCACAAGGAAATATCTAAAAAAAAATTTGGGGGGGGGTTGAAGGAGTGAAGCTCTCCACAGCTTAGTGAAACACTCTTCAGACACCAGAAGCAAAAAAAAAAGAA